>NC_079222.1:16495860-16513734 GCF_029633865.1 Lampris incognitus | reverse complement strand
TCACTCCTGCTCTCATTAGTCATTCATCTTCGCCAAGCCAAACAGCCATCAGTCACAGTGTGCCTGGGGAGACTGTGTTTCAGTGCCCAAGGGTCTCAGTATAGCGTCTGAGGTGGGTGGGGTGGTTTCGTTATGATCGAGCTCATGCCTTTTTCATTTCACTGTCAGACACATGTGGAAATGTGCTGATTGCATTGTTGGAAATCCCACACGTAGCAATTATGTTTCTTTGCAAACCAGTTGAAACGAAGTAGTTGTCACTGCTTGAACTGAAAGTATTGCCCCAGATTCGGTTTTGCGGTTGGGTTATGTGATGTTATGTTGCAGGTCTCCCCCAAATTATGGTAAAAGCAAGGTTTCTGGTATAAATGATTAATTATAGGAATTTGTCATGTTTACACAGTTCTTGAAATTACCACTAAGTAGCGGCTTGGAAAAACAGACTCTTTGGTACATTGCCGTTTATCATCTATTACATTAGATTAGGGTATGCGGTAACACACATTTGAGGGTTAAATAATTAACAATATGATGTTACAGAGATAGGTCAGCCAAGTATATGGTAACACAAATTTGAGAGTTAAATAATTAAGAATATGATGTTACAGAGAAAGTCAGCCGAGATTGAAAAAAAAAAGTTTTTTTTTCAAATACAGATTTCCGCAGTCTTATCCTGTAGAGAGGATGGTCCAAGTCCTGCTCCTCCCCAGAAAACAGAAATAGCTTTTGGAAAATAACCCTGAATATTCTCTGTATTTCCTGTCCCCCAAAATAGCCCCTCTTGATTTAAAGGGCTTTTGATGCGGATCACCCGCAGAACAGGAGCTTACACATATCCTGTCTATCATTTCAGTAATTTGTCTGTCTCTGTGGATTCAGACTGATTCACTTCAGGTTGAGTTTGTCGTAGAATACCCCAAAAAAGTTGTCATATATGGAGAAATGCACAAGAAAATCCCTTAACCGTAAAACCTTCGAAGAAATACAACTTTTTTTTCTGCCTGGTTAAACATATATATTTATAGTTTGAAGTATTTTGAGTTACCTTTTATGTCAGTAATTATTTTAGAGGTGGGGATTATTTTGCTTATGTTGTGGAGTGAAGTGTTGGGGGGGGCTGAGCTCATTAAGGTTTTTTGTCCCTAATTGCTCACGGGTTTATATTTTACTCCAAGACAGACAGTGCAAATTTGTATTGACTGTAGACAGACTTTCTTTTGATTCATTGGGGAAGTCCTCAGCATTAATTCTGAAGTGAAAGGTTATCGAAAGGTTCAAGACTTCCTGTTTCCCCCGCTGAGCGACCTTCTGTTTTGTCACGCAGGCTGCTTAACGCGTATATGGGTATAGGCTATATGTGAGTCAAATTTAGACGCCATTTGTGAAGCAGAAATGAGGGCATAGGGGGGTTAAGAGGTTATTACCCTTACACCTATTGACCCTGGTGATCCTGCCTGTGCATGAGTGTCAGGGCTGCTTTGCTAAAATAGACATCGTTTCGGTTTGAGATCACTGTCAATACTAAACCCAAAAACATCTCGACTGTCTCAGTAGAACTGCACTAACGGTAATTAATACATCTGGCAAATATAGAAGTGAAACAAAACAAAAAGAGAAACAGTAGTCTGCGGTGATCAGATTTGGATAGGAATCTTGTGTGAGTGTGACTCGAGATTCTTTGGAAGAAACTTCTCGGACCTTGCATGGGGTGTCTGGTATTGCTTGTTAATTGTAAAATTCCCACCCTCACAAAGACCTTCAGGAGTTTAGAGACGTTTCACCCTCCCCTGAAGGAATGCTGCTCTTCATTTGTCCTCCTGTCCTGCCGGCTCTGGTAAAACTCAGCTCTTCATGGGCTTAGGCTGTATCAGAGCATACAAGTGCATGACTGGGTCAAGTATCCGTATTGGTGTCGGGATTTTATGGGGTTTTTAAGCTCCTAGGCTGCCACTTGTGCGGCTGGGCCCATTCTCCAGATGCCAGGAGTCCGCCGATACTGAGCCGTAGAGCTTGGTGTGGAGACGCTCGAGGAGCGAGTTTAATCTTCTCTGTCCCGCAGACGGGAACATCTTTTCTCTAGGTCAGGTGGAAGCAAGAAAGCGCTCAAGGCAGAGCATTGAGAGACTCGGCTGGGATCAGGATTTTGTGTCTGGAAATCTTCAAACCTCAGTGATCAAAGCCCCGCTGGGTAGAGCACAGAGATAAGGAGCCATTTGGCTCCAGTAGGTGCTGAAGGTTCACATGCACCAGCACAGGCTGTCAAATGTAGACATACCAGGTCTTCTGACAGCCAAACATTACACTTAGCGCCATCGGATGTGTGAGGACTAATGGAGTATGGAGTGAGTTTGTGTATGCTTGATCATGTTTTTTTTTTGCATGAGGTTTATCAGTAGAAGGGTTATGATTTAGGGACTTTGTCCAATTTTGCCAAACCACAAGAAATCTCAATCATGTTCTCTTTAAAGTCATTCATGTTTCCCAGTTACCCCTCGTTGTCCTCGCTGACATGCCCTTAACATGGTTGCAGATGTGCTTCCCCCCAGTTACCTCCACAAGGGGCATGTACTTGGTCCTTGTTTGGCCCTGAGGCAGAATGTCTCTGGAAGGTCAGGAGTGCACAAGTTTGCCTTGCCCCCCTGCAACCTCCACTGAAATAAACCTGCCATCAGAAGAACAAGGTGTATTACATGTGTGCGCCGGCGCGCGCCGCACACACACACACACACACACACACACACACACACACACAGAAGTTTTGGTATTTCAGCCATTCTATTTCAGTTATGGCCCTGGTATTTGGGGCTTGGTATTTTGTGCATGAAAGTGATCTGCCATCATCAGTCAAGCAGGTGTTGAATTCCCTTCGGTGTTAGCGGGTGTATTAGTCCACCTTGCACAACCTTTGTTGAAGTTGTTGCATCTCTTTTCTCTCTCTTCAGTGAAACACTGAACAGACCATCACAATTACTGTATGCTTGATATCACTATCAAAATTTAGTCTCATGTGGTCGGGTGTCCCAACAGACACAATTGTCTGCGGGTGGGAAGCAGGATGTGGGTATGTGTCCTGGTCGCTGCACTAGCGCCCCCTCTAGTCGGTCGGGGCGCCTGTTCGGGTGGAGGGGGAACTGGGGGGAATAGCGTGCTACATCCTCCTGGCGAAGCTCCTCACTGTCAGGTGAAAAGAAGCAGCTGGCGACTCCACATGTATCGGAGGAGGCATGTGGTAGTCTGTAGTACTTCCCGGATTGGCAGAGGAGGTGGAGCAGCGACAGGGACGGCTCGGGTAGAAGGTCGATTGGCCAGGTACAATTGGGGAGAAATAGGGGGGGGATTATGAAGCAAAAGTCAGCCGCTAAGCTAACTTTGAATGTTCACTGGGCTTGCTATTGAATTAGCATGTTGCTAGGGTTACTTAGCAAATTTGTGACCAGCTCATGAATTCAGAAGTGATGAAACTTTAGCTGAGCTGCATGTGCATTATATGGTTTTAGCCCACACTCTCCAACCAGTCCAGAGCAGTACTCTCTGCACCATGGTTTAATGCAGTGCAATGTGCTGCAGCAGTTTTTCCTTAAACTAACACAAATGGAAACATCTTTGCTAGAATGTCAGCATATTGTTTGATTAAGATGTATCGATACCCATCATTAGATTGTGGCATGGCGGCATGGCTCAGGGGGTAGAGCGGGTAATCAGAGTAGTAATCAGAAGGCTGCTGGTTCAAACCCCGGCTCCTGCAGAAAGCGTGTCGACGTGTCCTTGAGCAAGACACCGAACCCCTAACTGCTCCTGATGAGCAAGTTGGCGCCTTGCATGGCAGCCTCCCCCATCAGTGTATGAATGTGTGTGAATTGGTGAATGTGAGGCATGCATTGTAAAAGCACTTTGAGTGGTTGGTAGACTAGAAAAGCACTATATAGTCCATTTACCATGTTTATTGTTTAGATTGAAATATCAGTGTTGACAGAGAGAGGTGAAATTTACATTTCAGTAACCTTGTGGTAGAGTTTTTTGTCTGTCTTGGGGTGCCTCACCTGTTTTACTGGGTGTATAAAAATTATTAGATCTTTTCTTTATAACATTCTTTTGGTGTCACACAGCTGTGTTGTCACACTAATCTTATGATAGTAAAGTGGATCTCACAGGAGTTTTGGACTTTCTAGTCCCTAGTAGCTACATTTCATATTTCCTCTTGCAGGGCTGTTCTGTTCTGTTCTGGGTCTTACCAGCAGATGTGGACCCCAGGGGTCAGTCCTTGGCTAATGATTAGACAGATCCGAGGGAACTTTGGCTAACTAGACAAAAAGAAGGAGAGGACAAAATGAGCAGCGGTTTGAGAAGTTGGGGTGTTTGAAGAAAAGAGATGTTGATCCTAAATGGCTCTCGGAAACAACAGAGAGAGACGAGCCAAGAATATTATAGAAAGTAGAACTCCATGTATGCAGAAATACACACACACACACACACACACACACACACACACACACACACACACACACACACACACACACATACACACACACACACACACTGTATCATATCTTTATCTACATTATTTTTTCCACAGTGTTGGAATTTCCCCTGCACAGTGAGAGTGGGTCTGGCTTTGTGTTGGAGGCTAAAGTCATCCCCAGGGTGGCAGATGGCAGTTCAGACCCAGCAGGGAGAGAGCGAGAGGAGAGGGAGGCGACAGAAAGGGAGGGGCCTGTTCCACAGTCACAAAAGTGTTTGGGGTCAGAGGTCAGGGAAGCATCTGCTCTGGCCTAAGGGGACTTTGCATTGCTGGGAGAGACCTGTTGCCGGGTTGTGTTGCGGAGCTTTTTTTCAGAGTGTGCATGGATCTTTATCTCAAGCAACACTGACTTCAGGACAAAACAAAAAGGATCTGTTACCGTTAGTTAGTATGAGACAATGCCCCCCCAACACACACACTTCTGTTTTTCCCAAACAGGAAATCTCACTAAAAGTCTTCAGATGGTTCAGAGTGCTGCAGCTAGAATCCTAACAGGAACTAAGAAGTTTGACCGTATTACACCAATTCTTGCCTCCCTTCATTGGCTTCCTATCCATGTTAGATCAGACTTCAAGGTACTTCTGCTGACTTATAAAATCCTAAATGGCCTTGCCCCATCTTACCTGTCTGACCTCCTTAAACCGTACATTCCATCTCGAGCTCTTTGCTCTCAAAATACAGGGCTCCTGTGTGTACCCAAAGTTAAAAAGAAGTCAGCTGGTGGCAGGGCTTTTTCCTATCGGGCTCCATTGTTGTGGAATAACCTGCCCGCTGCCATCAGACAATCAGAGTCTGTTGAGTCCTTTAAATCCAAACTTAAATCTCATCTTTTTGCCTTAGCTTACAATTAGTTGCCTTTAAGTTGAGCACTTCACAACCTGTACTGCATGGCGGGTCGGTTTGCTGTCTCAATGAATTTACCAACCACTGTTCTGCCGACGAGATTATCGAGTATAGATTATTGACTATTGCAACTGTTCTCTCACATGTCTTTTCTCTCTCTCTCTGAATGATGTCTTCTCCTTTCTCTACTCCCGTGTATGCGAATGGTGTGATGTGAGTCTCCCCTGTGTGCATGCATAGTCTATCCTCCTGTCAGGTCTCCATGGTGATGGTGGTCACCACCTGGACACCGTTTGGCATCCCCCTCACCACATTCTTAATATATCATATAATTCCATTATAATTCTGTTATCCTCTTTCAATGTTGTATTTTGTAAATTGTGTAAACACAACATCCATTGCATGTCTTGGAAGAGAGATCCCTCCTCTGTTGCTCTCCCTGAGGTTCCTTCTTGTTAAATGTATGTGTTTTTTTTTTTAGGGAGTTGTTCCTAATCCGATGTGAGGGTCTCAGGACAGGATGTTGTATTGCTGTAAAGCCCGCTGAGGCATATTTGTAGTGTGTGATATTGGTCTATGCAAATACAATTGACTTCGCGTGACTCTTCCACTTTACATCACTTTGTTTTGTAGTTGCTGTGAAAAGAGTGGGTTCCTTACAGAAGAATTTCCCTTCTATCATTGTTAAGATCTCATGGTTGAGATCTCATGGACATGGTTGAAAGGGAAAGAGGTGATTTCAAAGCCAGCTCGTTGGTTCGGATAGTCTTCAGCCATTTGCCAGTATCTGGACTCCCTGGAGGGCACCCTGGGTTGTAGAAAACTCCCCGGTGAGGCCCTCTCTACTCACCCGGGGAGTTTCAGGGGTGCAGTGTGACCTGTGAGGAGCGAGCTGTAAAAACCAAACAACCAAGAGTTGTGGAAAGTCCTCACAGGAGACATGAGAGAATGGTTTGGGTGAGTCAGGAGACTGGAGGTAGATGGCATCAGTAGGTAGATGGCCGGTCAGTATAGAGGAGAGACAGGTCAGTGATAAGGAGAACAGGTAAGGGAGAGAGAGGAGAAAACGCAAAGGAGTGTGAGTGATGGAGACACAAACGTTACGACATCTGATTTCACGTGGGTCTTTTATTTCCTTGGAGAAGAGGTTGACTTGTCAGCAATCCCATCTCACAAGGGGAGAAAGGGGGAGAGAGAGAAGTGGGGGTGGGGAGTCGGGGGGGGGGGCTGACCAACAGCTGCCTTCATTAACATGCGCACCTGCTCCCTGTGGAGCTTGTAGGAGGCCAACAGATGCCCTCCCTTACACGCACAGACACACATGCTGGGGTACACACTATTCCTCCTCTCACGCAAACACCAATTCAAACATAAACACACACTTATTTTGCTGACTTTAAATGCCCCTCTACATGTGGCGGGCGGGACTTCACGGCTACAAATAAAACTAAGCTTTGCATATACACCAGGCACTCGCACGAGATCAGCTGACCTCTCAACACCTCACAGTTTCGTGAACTGGTGGAGGTGCGACATGAAATCCTGTTGATCTGCCTTTTCTTTTTTTCTTCTTTGGATTCCCCCCCCCCCCTTTTCTCCGCAACTGTATCCGGCCAATTACCCCACCCTTCCGAGCTGCTCCACCCCCTTTGCCAATCCGGGGAGGGCTCCAGACTACCACATGCCTCCTCCTATACACTTGGAGTCGCCAGCTGCTTCTTTTCACCTGACAGTGAGGAGTTTCACCAGGGGGACGTAGTGCATGGGAAGATCATGCTAGTCCCCCTCGCCCCCGCCCCACGAACAGGCGCCCCGACCGACCAAAGGAGGCGCTAGTGCAGTGACCAGGACACATCACATACCCATATCTGGCTTCCCACCCGCAGACACGGCCAATTGTGTCTGTAGGGACGCCCGACCAAGCCGGAGCTAACACGGGGGTTCGAACTAGCGATCCCCATGTTGGTGGGCAATAGAGTAGACTGCTACACTACCCAGACACCCCTTGATTTGCCTTTTCAACAGGTATTCTTGCGACAGTCCTGGTGAAGCAGACAGTACTCATCATAATACAGAGACACAACCATTTTGTGTGTTTTTGTGTATGTGTGTGTGTGTGTGTGTGTGTGTGTGTGTGTGTGTGTGTGTGTGTGTGTGTGTGTGTGTGTGTGTGTGTGTGTGTGTGTGTGTGCATGTTGGGTTGGTGGGGGTTGGCTCATACTTTCCCTGTTTCATGCAGGGAATTATGCGTGTGCCTGTCCAATGAACAACAATCCACCCTTCTCATCATCACCGAGTTGAGCAAGGCGACTGTAGCAGTGTCCGTTCTTGCTGTTTGCCTGGAGGGAGGGAGGGAGGGTGGGGGGGGGGCACCCAGGGGCTTAGGTCCTGAATGCAGTGCGTCGTGTATGGACAGACAGGGCCGTCGTGTTCCCCTTGATCTCTATGGTCACTGGGAATGAGTGTGGACAGCCTGGGGGTGAAAGGTAGCTGGGAACAGGCTGATACGACTAGACTATTTTGTTGCGTCTGTGTTCCCAGCGGAGTGTGTGTTTTCAAAGTAATAAGGGGTCTAATCCACTCAGACATACTAGAAAAACAGCCCACCCCAGACTCCCACCTTTGCCCCACTGCAGTCGGACTTTTCTAGGTGGGAAACAGCCAGTCCCCTCCTCTACTTGTCCCTCTTCCTTAGTGAGTTAGATAATTGTCCCAGTGTTTAACCTGTGACGATGCCCCTTGATTTCTGAACCCAAGGCCAAAAATGATGAACCTAAATTAAAATGGCTGCACATATTGTTCTTCAACACTTTTGAATATGTGTGTAATCACATTTTCTCCAGAAATGTGACCCTCTTTAGTTTGTTCCAGAAGTGTCAAATTTAACCTGTGTGTTACTGACATTGAGTTGCAGGAGTCGAAAACACAACAGAAATCGCCGTCCGTTGTCATCCTTGTCCTTTTTGCTTTATCTTTTGAGTCGATGACTCAATGGAGCTACTGCCATAAGTCTTACCAGTTAACTCTAAAAATTTGATTATAAAGCACCAAAATATGAGCATTATTTCTGTTACGGTTTTGCATAGGCGGATTTCCAACATGCCCCCGTGGAGTCTCCAAATGGTCACTTTGTGCCAAATAATGTTGTCAGGTCCTTTTGGAGTGTAAATATTTGGAGTCCACCATTTGGAGACTCCAAATGGGCACTGCACTTCAAATGTTCCCCAAATTATCTTATGGCCCTTTTTTGGAGTGTGCAATGTGTGTGAGAGGAGATTAGAAATGAAACTGGACAGATAAAACAAACTTTTTCACTACTGAAAAAAACTTGGGACTCAGTAATGTTAAAAATATGCTAATGTAGCAGGAATTCAGGGGGCAGGCGGGAATCGAACCTGAGTTCCCCGTACCACGGGTGACTGCGCTAACCAGTCAACTAAAGGGTCCAACTCGTTAGCCAAGGGCTAGCAAGTCTACACATCCGTGGTCGCACACTGTTACACTACTCCCCTCCTTCGGGAAGTGTGTCCCCATACTTCTGCATACCAGCTCCCCCTCACGCCTTTGAGCACACACGCACCCCACCACTGCCACCAAATGTAGCGGAAATTCAGGGGGCAGGTGGGAATCGAACCTGGGTTCCCTGCACCACGGGTGACTATGCTAACTAGTCAACTAAAGGGTCTGTCCCATTAGCAAAGAGCTAGTGAGACTACACATCCGTGGTCGTACACTGTTACACTAATATAAGACGAATGTGCTTGTCTTTAAGTAATTTTCATGTGTTAATTAATTAATGGTTTTATTTAACGCTTATATTGATCTGATCATTTCTACTCCCTTATTCTCTTTCTCCGCAGGTGCCCTAGTGACTTTGTGGGCAGTCGGTGCCAGTACCCTAGCCCCTGCAGTCCTTCGCCATGTCGCAACGGTGGGGAATGCCAGGCGGTTTCCAATGGCAATACATTTGATTTCCGCTGTGTGTGCCGGCTTGGTTTCACTGACCGACTGTGCCTGACACCCTCCAACCACGCCTGCATGAGCTCCCCCTGTCGAAATGGTGGAACATGTGAACTCACCACCCTGACTGCCTACCACTGCCGCTGCCCACCTGGATGGTCAGGTAAGTAATTAGAAGAGAAGAATCATACACATGCTAACACATGGCAGTTTCACATAAACCAAGTGACCCCCCCCCCACACACACACACAGCCCTGCACGTGTTCACCCTCAGGTAGGTCACGGAGCAGATGGTGTCATCAGAGTAGTGCTCCAAGAGCAGACTTTGAGGTCCATTGCATTTTTTAGGTACCCCTAAAGAGTCCATATATGTGCCATCATACCACAGTGAGCACCGTGGCTATGGACACCATCGTCGGTCATTTCTGCACGTTCGGCATTCTTGTGTTTCATTCTTGTGCCATTATCTTGAACCAGCGCTCATTAATATGTTGGAAAAACCTCATCAGTCTGATTTAATGTCCTCTGTGGATATTTTTACTTCTTGAATTAAGCAGTCCACCAGCGATTATATCAGATCATATGATCCCTGTGGGAAAATTAGGTCATTGTGGCGGCGGAGAAACAGGATATAGATAAGCACGGGACAAGAAGGAGAGTACCACAGACAACCCTAGCGTTCACACCATCCAAACATATCAGACATGCGACAGCAACAACACACCCACTAATCCTCGGTCTTAATTGTGTTTCTCTGATGTTATTTTTTCAAGGTAAAACATGCCAGCTTGCCAACCCATGTGCTTCCAACCCCTGTGCCAATGGTGGCCAGTGCTCAGCATTTGATTCTCACTACATCTGTACCTGTCCGCCTACCTTCCATGGTCAAACCTGCAAGCAGGATGTGAACGAGTGCGCCCAGACTCCCTCTCCCTGCTGTAATGGTGGTCTGTGTGTAAACGAGGTGGGCTCGTACCATTGCCGCTGTCCACAAGAGTACACCGGCCAGCATTGTGAGACCCCATATATGCCCTGCAGCCCCTCACCCTGCCAGAATGGGGGCACCTGTATCCAGAAGGGAGATCTTACCTATGACTGCAGTTGCCTGCCAGGTAAGACACAGGCCTCGTTTATACCTGGTATTAACATGGGTCTTGGGTGATCCGATCACAAGTGGACAGCTTTAAGTACAGGTGTGAATGCTCCCAATGTGTCCTCAATGCGTCCCGGGATCTGATCGCTCAGGCCACATTCAGAGGTGGCCTGTGTTGTATTTGTCCTCATCGCATTTGAAGCATAAACGCATGTGTCCCAGGCCACATTAAAGGACCGTCTAATCAACTGACGTCCTCTGCGTAAGCAATAGAAATAATATCCAACAGAAAAAATATCCTTCGGGATTCTGCTGAGCGCAGGTGAACTGTCAGAGGTGATGGACACACAGACGCTTGTTTCACCAAAGCCTCCTCTGGGTTTAGGTTTGTTTTGTTTTTTTATCTCATCTGTAATCTCTGACACACATCAGACCCACAACTGTGGAAGAGCCCCCGCCCACTTGCACATTCAAGTTCAACTTCAGGTTCAAGTTCATTCATCCACCGCAGCGCAGAGCCCAACCCTCTCAAACCTGCTGGAATAATGAAATAATCTGAGCCTGGACCGATGTGGTCTGACAGGGTTCGGGTTGAGATTTACAAACTCTTAATGTTTAGACATTTACTTTTCCCCACATAATGAGTTTTAAGAATGAGTTTCAACTTTTGCTGTGTACTTTGAGCACAAAATAAAGGGAGGTGAACAATCGGGGGATGACGCTCCAAATTCACTCAGTTCATTTTCCTCATCAGGTTATTTGTCTGCATCCATATCATTGTAATAATGTGAAACTACTTACCCACCATAGACTATTTATTAAATGCAATATATCAGGTTAGGGGTCTGAAGGCTCTCAGAAAGCTCTACATCATCATTAGAATAATAACGTTTATTTACACAGCAATTTTTTAAAACCTGCAGTGCTAATTGGCCGTAATAATTTACAGATGTGAAATACAGCATACTGACTGACGGCACATTAAAATGAGGCTCAAATGAGCAAGGATGTCCTCGCGTTTATGTGCATGTTTACGTGTTTATTTACGTGATTGTGCCATGGGGTGGTTTCGAGTGTAAGGCGGACACAGTTTTGGGTGATTCACACAGGCTTTATTCGATTTGTCTTTCATTCATTCACTTGCACGGGGCCGGTGAAGTTTTCTCCCACAAGCCACGCCCCCTCTCTCCCCCTGCAGCCGAGGCTAAACCCCGCCTCCCCGCCACAGTGTTGTACGTGCGGGGAAGTGAGATCTGATCACAAGCGGTCACATGTGGAGACATATTCTAATGCCGGGTGTGAACTGACGTACTCAGAGCTGTTCACTTGTGATCGGGTCACCCGAGATGCATGTCAATGCCGGGTCGAAACAGCCACACACACACACACACACACACACACACACACACACACACACACACACACACACACACACACACACACATTTTCAGATTCAGCAGCTGGGCTGAACAGTATTGATGAGCTTTCACTGTTGGCTTATAGACATACAAATGGCTAGTGTACACAGTAAAAACCTGAGTGTTAATTTAACTCTGAGAGTGTACAAATGGATCCTTTTGGGTCAATTTTTACACTCTCAAGAGTTAAATTAACACTCAGGAAGTTAAATTAACACTCAGGATTTTACTGTGTATGAACAAAAGTCAGTGCAGTGGTTCTCCAGTCCTGCAAGTTGACCGCATAGCCAGTCGGCTATTGTACAGAAATCTGATTGGATGGATAGGGCACCCTGTGGCTGCCCACTGTCTCTCCCAGTTTTGACTGGCAGGAAGTAGTCACACAGATGTTTCCTTCCGATAATCTAACAGGGAGGCACCTAAAAACAGGCACACGTGCGCGCGTGCACACACACACACACACACACACGCCATTCCGTCAGAATATTTTTGTGTGTTTTGTAGCCAAGATAAGACTGTTTTTTAGGCATCCCCTCTGAACCGTCACCCACAGCCGTTGCAGTTTTGTGTTAAACCTTGGTTAATCTTGAATAACTGCGGTTAAGTGCTGTTGATGTTCGAAGTGCAGCTGTGGAGAAAATCTTTCCCACTCAGCCCAAAAAACACTTACTTAATGAGCTCCTTTGTTTCTACTTATGCTGATGCTCGCCCAGGTAGTTTCTTTTGGTCGTAGCGTTTGTCAGTAATTAAGTCATTCAGCGACGTGTATTTCCCTGGCTGATTTGTGTTAATGAACAGTAAAGGGCAAACCTTTTAGCCGGGGAGGGTATATGGGGGATATTGTGGTGCGTGTTAAAATTTAACCCATGCTGTGCAGCTCTCTGTGTGGTGCTGGAATGCCGATAAATGTAAAACCTCAGAGGAACAATTGCAGAACTGTGGGTTGATAGTTAAGCAGACTTTTATGGCTCTAAAACACCCACTCATTCCTTTTGATGGTAGGACTGGAGACCCGCTGAGCCATCATCTATAAACTATTCAAATAAGACACCGCAGTAGTATAAAAATGTTTATCTTGCAGATGTGGTGTACGGTTATAGCCAGAGGAAGGAATGGTCTGATACTGAATATTGCCAGATTATAAATTTTTCTTTTGCTGCCCTTTTTCTCTGTTTCTTCTTGCCCGCCCGTCAGGCTTCACAGGTCAAAACTGTGAGCATAACATCGATGACTGTCCAGGCCACAACTGTCAAAATGGCGGCGTGTGTGTAGATGGCGTGAACACCTACAACTGCCAGTGCCCACCCCATTACACAGGTGACACAAAAGTTACTCTCTCACATTTCATTTACTTACTAGTTAACCATCTTTAACTGACACAAGTTAATTTAAGTTTAAAAGAAGAAAAGAAAGGGCGTCCAGGTAGCATGCCGGTATATTTGGTTGATGCCAACGCGGGGATCGCCTGTTTGAATCCCCGTCTAACCTCCGGCTTGGTTGGGCATCCCTACAGACACAATTGGTTGTGTCTGCGGGTGGGAAGCTGGATGTGGGTATGTGTCCTGGTCGCTGCATTAGCGCCTCCTCTGGTCGGTTGGGGCACCTGTTTGTGGGGGGGGGGGACTGGGGGGAATAGCGTGATCCTCCCATGCACTACGTCCCCCTGGCAAAATTCCTCACTGTCAGGTAAAAAGAAGCGGCTGGCGACTCCACATGTATCAGAGGAGGCATGTGGTAGTCTGCAGCCTCCCTAGATCGGCAGAGGGGGTGGAGCAGTGACCGGGACGGGTGATTGACGAGGTACAATTGGGGAGAAAAAGGGGAAAAATAAAAAAAAGGAAGAAAAGAAAAAACTAAGTTAAAAATAAACAACAACAGCATAAATAAACAGCTCAGCTGGAGCTCTGATGCCTTCTTTCTGCATGTTTTCAGGTCAGTACTGCACAGAGAATGTGGACGAGTGTGAGTTGATGCCCAATGCGTGCCAGAATGGTGGGACGTGCCACGATACTCACGGCAGTTACCACTGTGTCTGCGTCAATGGCTGGACGGGTGACGACTGTAGTGAGAATATCGACGACTGCGCCAGTGCAGCTTGTCACCATGGCGCCACCTGTCATGACCGCGTGGCCTCCTTCTTTTGCGAGTGTCCTCATGGACACACAGGTACAACAACCTCTGACTCGTCTAACTAATACGAAAACAAACGCACATGCACACACAAACACACAATAGCCACATGGTACCGTTGAATAACAGCATAATGGCTGAGTCTGAGAATTTTTTTCCCCTTAGGTTTATTGTGCCACCTTGATGATGCCTGCATTAGCAATCCATGTCAGAAAGGTTCCAACTGTGATACCAACCCAGTCAATGGCAAAGCTATCTGCACCTGTCCACCCGGCTACACGGGGTCAGCGTGCAACCTTGATATTGATGAGTGCTCCCTGGGTAAGATGCTAGTGCGCTTAATTGTAACGCCAATTTCCTCCAACGCAGACATGCACTTGTGAACCACAGTGACTGACGCTGGGTTGGCATTTACAAACAGAGTTATGTAACCCATCCTGTACTTTCACGTATTAGGTGCCAACCCTTGTGAACATGGTGGTCGCTGCCTGAACACCAAAGGATCCTTCCAGTGTAGGTGTCTTCAAGGTTACGAGGGCCCTCGTTGCGAGATGGATGTCAATGAATGCATGTCTAATCCTTGCCACAATGACGCCACCTGCCTCGACCAGATCGGGGGGTTCCACTGCATCTGCATGCCAGGTAAGGACAATGGACCCTCTACCATATTAAGGGTGGGGGTGGTGTCTTGTACACTATGAAACTACCCTAAACTTCTGGGTGGCATGGCAGTCTATTGCCTACCAACACGGGGATTGTCGGTTCAAAACCCCGTGTTACCACCGGCTCGGTTGGGCGTCCCTACAGACACAATTGGCCGTGTCTGCGGGTGGGAAGCCAGATGTGGGTATGTGTCCTGGTGGCTGCACTAGCACCTCCTCTGGTCAGTCGGGGCACCTGTTCAGGGGAGAGGGGGAACTGGGGGGAATAGCGTGATCCTCCCATGTGCTACGTCCCCCTGGTGAAACTCCTCACTGTCAGGTGAAAAGATGCAGCCGGCGACTCCACATGTATCGGAGGAGGCATGTGGTAGTCTGCAGCCCTCCCTGGATCGGCAGAGGGGGTGGAGCAGCGACTGGAACGGCTCGGAAGAGTGGGGTGATTGGCCAAGTACAGTTGAGGAGGGAAGGGGGGGGGATTAAAAGAAAAAAAGTATTGTGCGAATCATTTCTTCCCCTTTTTCTCATTTATGATGTGGTTGCCTTGCACATTTGTAATTATAATAATAGTAATAAACTTTATATGTATAGCACATTTCATACATAAAATGCAGCTCAAAGTGCTTTACATTAAAAATGGGAAACAATAAAACTCAACAACAATACAGTAAGTTAAAAATAATAAAACACAGACCTAGGCAAAAAACATAGGTGGTAACAGGTATCTTTGTTAATGTGTGTTTTTCCTTTGACTTTTCTAATTCAATGGCGTAAACAAAAAATGGTAAGGAAAGGAAATTAATCTTTTTTTTTTGCTCATTCGTGTCTGTGGACGTTCAGGGTATGAAGGGGTCTTCTGCCACATCAACACTGACGAGTGTGCCAGCATGCCATGCCTTAACAATGGCAAGTGCATCGACAAGATCAACTCCATCTACTGCGAGTGCCCTAAAGGTGAGAAAACTACCGGTAATTTACACAAAAAAAAAGACGGAAGAATGAGAGAAAGGGGGAATGTGATCGGGTCCAACTGTTTTCGGCAGGATGTCTGGGGGCTTAACAGCACCATAGTGGAGTGTGGCAGAGAGAATAAACGGTCACCGAATGCGCAGTATTAAAGAATGGTTTACAGAATGAATGTTAATGATTTTCTAAAGGCAGGTGTAATACTTCACCTCTTCCGAATGATTGGTGGAGCTGGTGAAATAATTAGCATATTTGGCAGGCGCAATAGTTTGCATGAGAGCTTAGTGTTCAGAATCGGGATTGGGAAAGGGATAGGCTCGGGATAGGCTCGGGATAGGCTCGGGATAGGCTCGGGATAGGCTCGGGATAGGCTCGGGATAGGCTCGGGATAGGCTCGGGATAGGCTCGGGATAGGCTGATGAATTGAGTACAGTTGTGTAGTAGTTTGACCTTCTGTCATGATGAACTGAACTACAAAACAAACAGCCCTTCTTGAGGTGCAAATAGGTTTTTCTTTCTCCACATTTCCTCACTGTGGACAATACAGACATGATGTGGAATAACATGAAAAACTAGATTATTTTTGAAAGTTGCATGCTGTTTCACCCATCTGATTTTTTTTGACGTGAGAGCCAAGTTAGACAAGTCAAGACAAGTCAGATTTGTTTGTGCGCCCCCTAAATCACAATTTAGTCCCTGAGGGCTTTACAATCACAGTTACATTCTGTGTAATGTATGAAACCTCCTATCCCAGAAAGTTGAATCAGTTCATCTGGACACAACTTTTGTTGGGAGAAATGTTTCATCACTCATCTAAGTCATGACTCATCCTACAGTCTCAACTGACTGCAGGTATCCCCACCCTTATAAACAATACAGTGGCATAACGACCGAAAACGATTGGTTTCATTTCATATACAAATATGGGCGTGACCATTAACTAGAGTTTCAGTGGCCTTGTGTACTATTCACAGAGGATTTGGGAATGTTTGCAATCACAGCATTGTAAGATGGTGACAGATGTACTCTTAGGCTCCCCTCTCGGTTCAGGGATGGTCGTTCCCTCTTCACATAGATGGCCTCTTCGACTCCATGTTCAAACCAGCGTTCCTCCCTATCAAGGATGTGCATGTATAGCACACGTGGCCATTTTAAATTTTATAAAATTGTCCCTAGGTGTGAATCTGTGTGTGTGTGTGTGTGTGTGTGTGTGTGTGTGTGTGTGTGCGTGCGTGCGTGCGCGTGCGTGCGTGCGTGCGTGCGTGCGTGTGTGTGTGTCAGCCCTGTGATGGCCTGGCAGCCTGTCCAGGGTGTCTTCCCGCCTGCCGCCCAATGACTGCTGGGATAGGCTCCAGCATCCTGAGATACTGGAGAGCAGGATAAGCGGTTTGGATAATGGATGGATGGATGGAAATGGTCATGGCAGTTTGAGTATGAAACCCATTGCTGGTTTCGGTCGTTATGCAACTGTATTGTGTATAAGGGTGGGGATACCTGCAGTCAGTTGAGACTGCAGGATGAGTGATGACTTAGATAAGTGATGAACTGTTTCTCCTAATAAATGTTGTGTCCAGAGGAACTGACTCAACTTTTCTGGGATTTTCTTACCTGGATTATTGAGCATGTATCAAGACACCCCTATCCTTAAACCCTCTAACTGGATTTGGGAATACTCCACAGAAAAATCCTTGTCAGAGAAAAAAAATGGGTGAAACCTGATGGAGAGCATCAGAGGAGAGATCCCTCTTCCAGGACGGATAGACAATAGGAGCTTAGTGGACAGAGTAGACAAGCAGTAGCAGATTTACACTAACCATTCAATGAGGCTTAAAATTATTACGCAAGTTACTGCAAAACAATTATTGCATAGAATACAGCGAAATAAGCAAAACTTAATGATTAAATGATTATATAAGTTATAGGGAAATATATATATATTGCACTGTTTCCCTGTAACTTATATAATATAATCCAAAGACTCTTTTATATATAGATATGTATATACGTGTATATATATGTGTATATATATGTGTGTGTGTGTGTGTGTGTGTGTGTGTGTGTATATATATATATATATATATATACATATATTTAACACAAAAAGTAAGGAAATTTGTGTGTGTTTGGTAGATTATTTCTTTGTTGTAACAATGCTTCTTGGCAATAAGTCTTATACCATTGGAAAGCCTGTTTATTTCCCTTTTAAATGGGGCCACATTTGTAAGGAACATGCATTTGTGGGATGAGCAGCAGAGCTGAGTATGTGGGTTGCGCCCATGAAAAAT
>NC_079222.1:16285860-16493360 GCF_029633865.1 Lampris incognitus | reverse complement strand
TTGGTGGTGTGTGAAATGGGGCTTGGCCTTCTGTCCGAGTAAGCAGCCCTTGGAGAGGTTTGTGTTCCCTGGGTGAGAGTGACGTGTGGATGTACGGATGTGTGATGTGGGGGTGGAGGAGGGGGGTATCACACCGGGGGGGGGGGGGGGTATCACACCTTCCCCTCTAAGATCCAGCTGAAACTCTTCCTTTTGCCTATTCACCAGGCCTAGATTTAATCAGTGGAGCAGAGTGGGTAAGGTTAGGTGTGGATGTACGGATGGGATGTGTGATGTGGGGGTGTGGGAGGGGTATCACACCTTCCCCTATAAGATCCAGATGAAACTCTTCCTTTTGCCTATTCACCAGGCCTAGATTTAATCAGTGGCGCAGAGTGGATGAGGTTAGGTCCATCCCTTCAGGGGCAGGCAAGATAGGCCGACACTTGCACCACTTGCAGCAGCTTCATTCACTCTGCTGAGGGGAACTTAAGTGACTGCCATATGTGTATTGCCCACAAGCTCCCCACTGGAGCTCAGCTTCCTTCATGTAAAAGTTTCCAGTTATGACAAAGACTCAGTCGTCCTTTCATCAAAATAGGTTATTTAAAAGACATATTCACCAATACGGGGATCGCCGGTTCAAATCCCCGTGTTACCTCCGGCTTGGTCAGGCATCCCTACAGACACAATTGGCCGTGTCTGCGGGTGGGAAGCCAGATGTGGGTATGTGTCCTGGTGGCTGCACTAGCGCCTCCTCTGGTCTGTCGGGGCACCTGTTTGGGGGGAGGGGGAACTGGGGGGAGTAGCGCGATTCTCCCACGTGCTACGTCCCCCTGGTGAAACGCCTCACTGTCAGGTGAAAAGAAGCGGCTGGCGACTCCACATGTATCGGAGGAGGCATGTGGTAGTCTGCAGCCCTCCCCGGATCAGCAGAGGGGGCGGAGCAGCGACCGGGACGGCTCTGAAGAGTGGGGTGTTTGACCAAGTACAGTTGGGAGAAAAGGGGAGGGGAGGACATTCACAGAGACATATTCAGTAGGTTAATCCTGAATTGCTTGTCTTCGTATTATTCATGTTATTTTTCAGGAGCAATGTGCAACATCAATGTTGATGAATGTGCCATAAACCCCTGTCACAACGGCGGTACCTGCATAGATGGGATCAATAGCTTCACTTGCCTTTGTCCAGAGGGGTACAATGATGCTACCTGTCTGTCCCAGGTGGACGAGTGTGGCAGCAACCCCTGTATCCATGGTCGGTGTCATGATCTCATCAACGGGTGAGCACAGATCTTTTTTTCAACCACAAGAACTGGCGTGAGTAGCAAACAACCGCAGCACTGACCTTTCATTTCATCTCTGCTGAAGATACAAATGCTTCTGTGACTCTGGCTGGAGTGGCCCTAACTGTGACATCAACAACAACGAGTGTGAGTCCAACCCATGTATGAACGGGGGAACCTGCAAGGACATGACTAGCGGATACCACTGCACCTGCCGAGCTGGCTTTAGTGGTCAGTTAAAACCCCGTTTTCTGCAGTGTTTGGCTTTGTTTACATGTTTCCTGCGCCCCTTTTCCCTCCCTCTCTCTCTCTCTTGAATGCTTATCTCATTGAGTTTGGTGTGGGTTTTGTGGGCCGATATCAAAATGTGTGAGTCTAACTGTTGAAGTATGATCTCTAATCCCGGCACTGTAGGACCTAACTGCCAAACTAACATCAACGAGTGTGCATCAAACCCCTGCCTCAACCAGGGCACCTGCATCGATGATGTGGCTGGATACAAGTGCAACTGCTTACTGCCTTACACTGGTACGATGTCCAGCTGCTTTTCTGTCAGACTTTATATAGATTCTTTTATAGCTGACCAAAGGATCAGATTATACCCTGGGTATCAATTTAAGCAGCTGCTGAGTCAGGTAAATGCTTATTCAAAACAGAAAATGCAAACATTTTCCAGGCAAAAGCTTATCCCACCTAATGTTATTTGAGAAAACATCAGGCTACCTAATAACCACTAACAGGGGTGTTTGTTTCAGTTCTATGTGGAAAGATCCACCCATCTGCTGTGCAGGGATAACAGTACGTGTGTTTTCAAATAACATGTCATGGTGGCTAATGGGGGGCTGGGAGCTGGTGTCTACTCCGAGTGCCATTCCCTGCTCAGCCACGTCCTGTTTCCTTTCTGTGATCGCACAATAGCAGGAAACCGGAAAGCACTTCCTGCTTGGCCAGGTTGTCGTGGAAACAGATAAGGAAGTGCGGCGGAAACTGGGCTTGAAAGATTGAGTCGAAACCTGTAGAGGGAACTGGAGAGAAAGAGAAAAAAAAAGATTTGATGTAGCATTGCTTAGCTGTAGTTTTTAGTTGTGGTTTGGAGTGTGACTGACAATGAAACCACTCTGCTGCACAATGAAAATGCCATGTTGCATTGCAACAGGAGCAGATACTGATTTGTTTCTTTTGTTTTCATACTAGATGAAAACTGTGAGACTCTGCTGGCCCCCTGCAACTCCAGACCCTGTAAGAAAAGAGGAGTTTGTAAGGAGTCTGAAGACTACCAAAGCTTCTCCTGCATTTGCCCCGAAGGATGGCAAGGTATCCATTCATCCATCCCACCATCCATAAATCTTTTCAGCCATCCATTCATCCTCCCGTTCTTCAATCTGCACAGTTATTTAAAGGCTAATGTAACTCACTGTACTTCCCTTATATCTGTCTCTACCTTAAGGTCAGACATGCGAGATAGATATCAACGAATGTGTGAAGAGCCCGTGCCTTAATGGTGCCACTTGCAATAACACTGTGGGCAGCTACCAGTGCAAGTGCCAGCCAGGCTACACAGGCCAGAAGTGTGAGACAAACGTCGATGACTGCAAGCCAAGTAAGGGGAAGATCTGCGTTCATTTCTTTTACTGACTTTGTTTAACTTTGATTCACTGTCTACATGAATGTATCTCCCTTCCTTTTTGTGTTTCAGACCCTTGCAGTAATGGCGGTCTGTGCCGGGATGGCGTCGACAGTTTTGTGTGTACTTGCCTGCCGGGTTTCCGTGGGGTCAGGTGTGAGCAAGACATCAACGAGTGTGAGAGTAACCCCTGTAAGAATGGGGCAAACTGCACCGACTGTGTTAACAGTTACACTTGCACGTGTACGCCGGGTTTCGGTGGCATCAACTGTGAGATCAACACCAACGATTGCACAGAGAGGTAATGATGCCTGTCAGGGCAGTGGTTAATGTAGAATATAGTGAGGCAGATAAATATTGATAATATTGTTACTGATCTTGTTATTGATATAATATTGTTATTGATATTGTTTTATTGTTTTGAATTAATAAATGGTTTGTGTCTCCTCAGCTCTTGCTTCAATGGAGGCACATGTGTGGATGGTATCAATGCCTTCACCTGCCTGTGCCTGCCTGGTTTCACTGGCAGCTACTGCCAGCATGATATCAACGAGTGTGACTCCAAACCATGCTTCAATGGAGGCACCTGCCTGGACAGCTACGGGACCTACAAGTGTACCTGTCCTCATGGCTACACAGGAGTAAACTGCCAGGTAATTATTTTTATTGCCAATAGTGGTCTAGTTACACAATGTGGCTTGCTGGCCACAATATTGATATTTGTCCACAATAAGAAAGTTTCATTCTCTGGAGTTTTATGAAACTTGTTGTTGTGTCAAAGAAGGGTGAATCAGTTCATCTGGATACAACGTTTATTGACAGATATGTTTCATCACTCAACTAATGGACATCTTCAGTCTAAACTGACTGCAGGTATTCCACCCCTTATAAACACTTCAGTTGCATAAAGACCGAAACCAACAACCAGTTCATATGCAAATACACTTGTGACCCATCAACTTGAGTTTCGATGGCCATGTGTACTATTCACAGAGGATTTGGGAAAATATGCATTCACAGCCTTGTACAATGGTGACAGATGCATAGCGACCGAAACCAACGACCAGTTTCATGTGCAAATATGGGTTTTGACCATTAACTAGGTCACAGTTTTAATGATCACACCCATATTTGCACATGAAACTGGTCGTTGGTTTCGGCCATTATACGTCTATCACTATCTTACAATGCTGTGATTGCAACCATTCCCAAATCCTATGTGACTACTTCACATGGCCATTGAAACTCTAGTTAATGGTCACACCCATATTTGCATATGAAACTGGCTGTTGGTTTTGGTCGTTATGCCGCTGTATTGTTTATAAGGGTGGGGATACCTGAAGTCAGTTTAGACTGAAGATGTCCCTTAGTTGACTGATGAAACATATCTGTCAATAAATGTTGTATTCAGATGAACTGATTCAGCCTTTTCTCAGCTGGATTATTGAGCATGCATCAAGAAGTCTGTTGTTGTGTCTTGCATGAGTTTAATTGGACAGCTCAGAAAATGTTTTCTTTGTAAACCACTGCAGAACCTCGTTCGTTGGTGTGACTCATCTCCATGTAAGAATGGAGGATCATGCTGGCAGCAGGGGGCGTCCTATACCTGCCAGTGTCAGACTGGTTGGACAGGCCTTTACTGTGACATCCCCAGTGTGTCCTGTGAGGTGGCAGCCAAACAGCAAGGTACAACACAACCAATGCACATTTTGATCTGAATGTTCTTTATTTTGAAAAAGGAGAACTTTTTTTTCCATTGTGTTTTACAAAATGTATCATCTCTCCATCAACTCTTAACTTAAATCTTTTTTTCTCAGGTGTGGAGGTTTCTCACCTGTGCAGGAATTCAGGACAGTGCCTGGATGCAGGAAACACACATTATTGCCGCTGCCAGGCTGGATATACAGGGAGTTACTGCCAAGAACAAGTGGATGAGTGCTCTCCTAATCCCTGCCAGAATGGAGCCACCTGTACTGACTATCTGGGAGGCTACACTTGTGAGGTATTGGCATTTAAATTTGATTTCATAGGGGCATCTGGGTAGTGTAGCGGTCTAGTCCGTTGCCTACCAACACGGGGATCGGCGGTTTGAATCCCCATGTTACCTATGGCTTGGTTGGGTGTCCATACAGACACAATTGGCTATGTCTGTCGGTGGGAAGCCGGCCGTGGGTATGTGTCTTGGTCACTGCACTAGCGCCTACTCTGGTCAGTCGAGGCACCTGTTCAGGGGGGAGGGGGAACTGGGGGGGGGGTAGCATGATCCTCCCACACGCTACGTCCCCCTGGCAAAACTCCTCACTGTCAGATAAAAAGAAATGACTGGCAACTCCACATGTCTCGGAGGAACCATGTGGTAGTGTGCAGCCCTCCCCAGCTCGGCAGAGGGGCTGGAGCAGCGACCGGGATGGCTCATAAGAGTGGAGTAATTTGCTGGATACAATTGAGAAAAAGAGGGGAAATTCCAATCAATCAATCAATCAATCAATCAACCAATAAATAAAAATTTTGGTTTCATTTCCGAGCAAATCTATTTAAGTCACTTGGCACGTTCTAAACATATATGGATAAATGGGCTTTACAGAGCCATAATTTTGGAAGGTGCTTCCAAAATAATGAGATTGTTCATTTGCTAAGAATGGCAAAGACAGTATG
The DNA here is from genome assembly GCF_029633865.1 of Lampris incognitus. Taxonomy (NCBI): domain Eukaryota; kingdom Metazoa; phylum Chordata; class Actinopteri; order Lampriformes; family Lampridae; genus Lampris; species Lampris incognitus. Next base: position 16,487,817 of record NC_079222.1, on the reverse strand, counting down.
ATTGGCTGATATTGGCATAGTGTTTAGTTTGAAGAATTTGTCTTTGTTGTCTGCTATTTTCGGGATAATATATTCATTGATAATCTTAAAAAAAACAAACACTAATACACCGATGGACAATGAATGCACTCTGGACTAACACTGTTCTCTTTACCAGTGTGTCCCAGGCTACCATGGGGTGAACTGCTCTAAAGAGATCAATGAATGTCAGTCTCAGCCCTGCCAGAATGGGGGTACCTGCATTGACCTTATCAACACCTACAAATGCTCCTGCCCCAGAGGAACACAAGGTCTGTGCATGTGCCAAAAGTGCACACAAAAGATCACATGTACAAAAACATGGGATTAAAAATGCAAAAATCAGATCAACACCAAACCCCTCCTCATTTTGTGACTTTCAATCTCTTTTTTGTTACTCAGGGGTTCACTGTGAGATCAACCTCGATGACTGCAACCCTTCCACTGACCCACTGACCAATGAGCCCAAGTGCTTCAACAATGGCAAATGTTTGGACCGCATCGGAGGCTACCAATGCATGTGTCCTCCAGGTTATGTCGGGGAACGGTGTGAGGGTGACGTCAATGAGTGTCTGTCAGATCCTTGTGATCCCCGAGGGTCCTACAACTGTATTCAGCTCACCAACAGCTACCGCTGCGAGTGCCGTACTGGATATACAGGTACTGGATACACCAGAGCAACATAATGTGTCTGCAAGCTTATTATGAGAAATATAATACCATGTATTATTGCTCCCCAGGTCAGCGTTGTGACAAGGTGTTTGATGGCTGTAAAGGCAGGCCATGTCAAAATGGAGGAACGTGTGCTGTTGCCAGTAACACGCCTCATGGTTTCATCTGTAAATGCCCACCAGTAAGTAGAATATTAACTGTATGAAGAGTTCAAACCCTTGACCTTTTATGAAAGCATTTCATGGTGACATGAATAATAGCTGGAGTGCTTGACCGTAACCACTGTTTTCGTTTCTTTATCCAGGGATTCACCGGCTCTTCTTGCGAATATGACTCGCGCTCCTGTGGCAATCTGAACTGTAGGAACGGTGGTACCTGTGTGTCAGGACACTTAAGCCCGCGCTGCCTTTGTCCTGCAGACTTCACTGGACCTGACTGCCAGACCCCCACCGACAGCCCCTGCAACTCCAACCCCTGTTACAATGGGGGCACCTGTCAAATCATCCCAGATGCCCCTTTCTTCCACTGCAGTTGTCCCAGCAATTTCAATGGCCTTCTCTGCCATATCTTGGACTACTCCTTTCCTGGGGGGTTTGGCCGTGACATCACACCTCCTCCAGAAGTGGAGGTGAGCTGCGAGATTCCTCAGTGTGACGAGTGGGCAGGGAATCACATCTGTGACTCATTATGCAACAACCATGCCTGTGGCTGGGATGGGAGAGACTGCTCCCTCAATTTTGATGACCCATGGCAAAACTGCTCTGCAGCTTTGCAGTGCTGGCGATACTTCAATGACGGGAAATGTGATGAGCAGTGTAACAGCCCAGGGTGTCTCTATGATGGCTTTGACTGCCAGGGACAAGAGGGGCAGTGCAAGTAAGTTTTTGAAATACTTCTCAAAATGCAAATGAAAAAGTACAGCACAATTGTAATATGTGTATTGGCTGAGATGTTATTAATAATATTGATTAAAAAAAAACCTCCTTGCTTTGTCTCCCCAGCCCCCTGTATGACCAGTATTGTAAGGACCACTATGCAGATGGCCATTGTGACCAGGGCTGTAACAATGCAGAATGTGAGTGGGACGGTCTGGACTGTGCTAACAATATGCCCGAGAAGCTGGCAGAAGGACACCTAGTTCTGGTAGTCCACATACCACCAGAACAGCTTAAAAATGGTTCTTCGGCCTTCCTGCGAGAACTCAGCAGTGTTCTCCATACAAATGTGGTGTTTCGCCGCGATGCCAAAGGGGAACCCATGATCTTTCCATACTATGGCAGTGAACAGGAACTGGCCAAACACAATGTGAAGCGTTCTGCAGATGGCTGGCCCGAGTGGGCCGGCCAGGTGAAAGAGAGTGTGTCTGCCATGATCAGCCCACGAAGACGAAGAGAGTTGGACCCCCTGCAGATTAAAGGGTAGGTTCCACTTTGGATGCACCTGTGAAATGCCTTAATTTTCCCCATTTATGTTTCAAGTCAAGTCAGTTTTTACTGGCCAAGTATGCTCACATACAAGCAATTTGACTTGGTACGTTGCTCTCGATTACACGTGGCATATATAGTACATGTATATATGCCATGTGTAGTACATGTATATATGCGAGATAAGTGTAGATGATATTTAGTACATGTATATATATGCAAGATAAGTGTAGATGATATTTAAAGTTAGACATTAAAAGCTGAATATAATTATAAAACATAAATGTAGTCAGTTCAGAAGTAAAAATATAAGTATAAAAGTTGAAATATAAATATCAAAGTATGAGTGTAGATCCAAGTATGAGCAATATCAGAAGTGTGACAAAATAGGGGTGTGCTATTATTTAGGCTATGATAAGACCAGTTGTTTTTAGGCATGAAGCATGTTCTGTAGTTTTGCCCAGTAGTAAATAATATTGTGTTGGTCCTGTAAATAAAATTGCACAGATCATGTTTGTTACATAGATTATTTTTTTTACAAAGAAACATGGCTGTATAGCCCAGATATCCTAGAATCAGTTCATCTGGACACAAGGTTCAGTGGGAGAAACGTTTCATCACTCATCTAAGTGACTTCATCAGCCTCAGCTGTCTACAGGTACCCCCAACCTTATTAACATTACGGTTGCATAACGACTGAAACCGGCAATCGGTTTCATATCCACATGCCGTGACCATTAAGTAGAATTACGATGACCATGTATACTATTCACAGAGGATTGGGGAATAGCTGCAATCACAGCATTGTAAAATGGTGAAACATTGCTCCCACTACACTTTGTGTCCAGATGAACTGTTTCAACTTCCTAAGATTTCCTTACCCCGAATTATTGAGCATGCATCAAGACATGACTGTATAGCCAACTTTAAAATGAAGTCAACCTGTATTTGGAGTGCAGAGGTCTGAATTGAGGACTGACGTTTCCTCCCATCTTGGGCTTGCAGGTCTGTTGTGTATCTGGAGATTGACAACCGGCAGTGTTACCAGCAGTCCACCGAATGCTTTCAGAGTGCCACAGATGTAGCTGCATTTCTGGGAGCTCTGGCATCCAGTGGAAACCTCAATGTTCCCTATATAGAAGCAGTCACCTGTAAGTAACCTAGCTTCATCCCTGTCAATCATGTATTCTACCTGTAATATATCAACTGATTAATCAGCACAGCATGTTTGGCGTGGCGGCCAACTTATGCGACTCTATTGCTACTGTGACATATGAGTACAAAATGCATCTGATAAATAGTGGTACAGACTCTGGTGTCTGCTAAATGAGTGAGTAAATGTCCTGTGTAACCCATTCTGATTTTTCCCCATCTCCCCAGGTGTGAAACCCCCTCCCAACCCTCCAGACCTTTATCCCATGTATGTGGTGTTCCTGGGCTTGGCTGCTTTGGGCTTTGTCTGCCTCGGTGTCCTGGTGTCACGTAAACGGCGCCGTGAGCATGGCCAGCTCTGGTTTCCTGAGGGGTTCAAAGTGTCTGAGCCCAGCAAAAAGAAACGCAGAGAGCCTGTTGGAGAAGACTCTGTAGGACTGAAGTAAGTGTCAGATATTCTGGTTTATTTATATGTAAGCTGTCAGAGAATGAGTATAGCTACAAAGTTTTCCCCCATAAGAATTATGATTGTGTTTACACTAGTCTTGTGTGCAACCGATAGGAGGTATCTTAGTTATCCAAGTGTGTTATTTCTTGTTTTACCGGGACTTTGGTGTCTGATCCAACTTGTGTCGTGATTCATCAGGCCTATGAAAAACTCGGACATCAATCTTATGGATGACAATCAGAATGAATGGGGTGAGGAAGACCCAGACTCCAGACGCTTTAGGGTAAGACAAACTTTACGAGTTTCCTCTTTGCTGAATATCCTGTGCTTTACACAAGCAGCGATCCTTAACACATGCTTATGCTGGTGTTGAGTTTGGTATACAGAGGATGAAATAGGATATAATTTTGTTTTTATTTTTCAGTTTGAGGAGCAGGCTATGTTGGACTTGAGTGACCATACTGACCACAGGAAGTGGACACAGCAGCACCTGGATGCAGCTGACCTACGTATACCCTCCATTGCCCCTACCCCTCCTCAGGGGGAGATCGAGAATGACTGCATGGATGTCAATGTTAGAGGACCTGGTGTGTAAAACTCAATCTTTTCAATCACACATTTGCAGAAGAAAAGCTGTTGTTCTCTCCTGAAAGCAGCCTTCTCTCACTTGTATACATCCACTTTTGAAATATTGATCATGCATTAAAAGCCACAGCAGTGCAAAAAAATAAAAAAAATAAAAACAAAAACAAACAAACAGCTGTTCTTTTATGGTCGGACTAAATATTACAGAATTTTTCTAAATTAAATGTCAAGTATAAAATAAATAGTTTTAAAATTCACAGGTATCAGGGCATCAGAGTATAATCAATTACTACAGGAACCCACGAAAATTTTCCACCACTTTTGAAATTTGGACTTGAGGGGTGTCCGGGTGGCGTGGTGGTCTATTCTGTTGCTTACCAACACGGGGATCGCTGGTTCAAATCCCCATGTTACCTCCGGCTTGGTCGAGCATCCCTACAGATATTGGGTGGGGAGCCGGATGTGGGTATGTGTCCTGGTCGCTGAACTAGCGCCTCCTCTGTTTGGTCGAGGTGCCTGTTCGGAGGGGAGGGGGAACTGGGGGAATAGCGTGATCCTCCCACATGCTACGTCCCCCTGGCGAAACCCCTCACTGTCAGGTGAAAAGAAGCGGCTGGCGACTCCGCATGTATCGGAGGAGGCATGTGGTAGTCTGCAGCCCTCCCCGGATCGGCAGAGGGGGTGGAGCAGTGACCGGGACGGCTCGGAAGAGTAGGGTAATTGGCCAAGTACAATTGGGGAGAAAAAGGGGGGGACCCCCCCCCCTTGGACCCCCCCCTTGGAGTTGAACAGGCAATATCTTTCCCCTTCCTTTACGTTCAGTCAACTGTCAAATATGCTGTGGTGAACTCACGTGTGTGAACAATCAGTAGTTTGTGTTAAACATTAAATGCTGAATTAGTATAATGAGTATTTTTTTCAAGCAACTATGTTGCTACTGAGAAGAGGGTAAAGGTCATTTCACCATCTGAGTCATTCCTGTTATCACCCCCAGAATAAATTAACAAATCTATGTCACAGATTTCAAACAATGAAATGTTATCACTGTGTTTCATCAACACCGCCTGTATGGAGTTTGTCTTTATCAGTCATGACCCAGTGAACAACAGCCAACACACGAGTAGAAAGTCAGAGTGGTCTGACTTCTCTCTGTTTCTTTCAGATGGTTTTACTCCCTTGATGATTGCCTCCTGCAGTGGTGGAGGACTGGACACTGGCAACAGCGAAGAGGAGGAGGATCCCTCAGCAGAGATCATTTCCGACTTTATTTACCAGGGGGCCAACCTCCACAACCAGACAGACCGCACAGGCGAGACTGCCCTCCACCTGGCCGCCCGCTATGCTCGCTCCGATGCTGCCAAACGCCTTCTAGAGTCTAGCGCAGATGCTAATGTTCAGGACAACATGGGCCGTACCCCGCTTCATGCTGCCGTGGCTGCTGATGCACAGGGAGTGTTCCAGGTAATTACTAAAGGGATTTACTGCTACAGTCAACATCTGGAAAAATCTTTTAAAGGTAGTATTGAATCCACTTAGACATCACTGGTGTGTTGTATGTGAACCAAGGAACAAACGTCTGAGCTACCAACCTGTCAAATCTGTGATCTTGCAGATTTTGATTCGAAACCGTGCAACTGATCTTGATGCCCGCATGCATGATGGAACAACACCTCTTATTCTGGCTGCCAGACTGGCTGTCGAGGGCATGGTAGAAGAGCTTATCAACTGCCATGCTGATGCCAATGCTGTCGATGATTCTGGTAGGTTGGAGTTTTGACTTAACTTTGTCCGACCATATCATTCCCACAGACCATGCAAATTTTTTGCACGTAGAAATACCTCAAGCTCAAGAATGCGTTTGATGCAAATATTAACCCACCCCTCCTCACACTACTTTTCTCAATCTCCAGGTAAATCTGCTCTTCACTGGGCAGCAGCTGTCAACAATGTGGAGGCTGCTTTAGTGTTGTTGAAGAATGGTGCAAACAAAGACATGCAAAACAACAAGGTGCATAGAACGGTTGTCATACGAGTGCTGCTAGATCAGTATTTTCATCTTTTGATTCACATTAGTATGTTTAGCATAATAATAATTGCAAATTGTTTCAATTGGTTCTTTAGGAAGAGACGCCACTGTTCCTGGCAGCCCGAGAAGGAAGCTATGAGACAGCCAAAGTGCTGTTGGAGCATTTTGCCAACCGTGAGATCACCGACCATCTAGACCAGTTGCCCAGAGACATAGCCCAGGAGCGCATGCACCATGACATTGTACGCCTGCTGGATGAATACAATCTGGTGAGGAGTCCAGGGCTCCACAGTGCCCCCCTGAGCACCACCAGTCTCTCCCCTCCTCTCTGCTCCCCAAATGGCTATCTGGGCAGCCTGAAGCCTATGCTGTCTGTAAAGAAGGTTCGCAAACTCAGCTCGGGTGGAAAAGGGGGGAAGGATGGCAGCAAAGAGATAAGAGTGAAGAAGAAAAAGTCTCTCGATGGGAAGGGGAACCTGCTGGACACCTCAGCTGTCCTCTCCCCCGTTGATTCCCTGGAGTCGCCCCATGGCTACCTGTCTGATGTGTCCTCTCCTCCCATGACCTCACCTTTCCAACAGTCCCCACCCATGTCTCTCAATCACCTGCAGGGCAAGGGAGACTCTCATATGGGCCAGATTATGAATAAGGGCCAGGATATGGTCTGTATGTCTTTTGACCTTAATCCACCTCGTCTCTCCCACTTACCTGTGTCCAGCTCCAGCAGTCAAGGCACAACATCCATAGGTGGAACCGTGGCCCGGGGAGGCCAGTGTGATTGGGTGTCTAGGATGCACTCGGGTGTTGGACAGCAGGGAAGCTTCAGCCAGGGCCCGCCTATATCCCATAACATGATGGGCACTCTACATGGCGTCCCCACTGCAACCCTGTCCCAGATCATGGGCTACCAGAGTTTGCAGACCAGCCACCTTGGCACATCTCCACACATGATGCAGCAGCAAGGTCACACCCGGCAGCTCCAGCACCAGAACTCCAGCTCCACCACAGCCGGACAGCCTCTCAACCAGAGTCTCCTTAGCATGGAGTTGAGTGGGTCAGATATGCAGCAAAACAACGGCTCTGGTCGCACAATGACCATTCACACCATCATGCCCCAGGAGACGCAGATCCTTGGTGGCCAGTTTCTTACCCCTCCCTCGCAGCACAGCTATTCTGGCCCTATGGACAACACACCCAATCACCAGCTGCAGGTGCCTGACCACCCATTTCTTACTCCTTCCCCCGGCTCCCCTGACCAATGGTCTAGCTCGTCCCCACATTCCAACATGTCTGATTGGTCAGAGGGTATCTCCAGCCCACCCACAAGTATTCATTCTCAGATGAATCTCATCCCAGAGCAGTTTAAGTAAAGACACATGGATGGACCTACAGAAAAAAGATATACAAACTTTTCTACAAGACAAAGAGTAGCAAATGTGACTGAAGACTGAAGATAATCCTTTTTTTTAAGAGCAGTTTTTATACTAACGACAAGAACAGTTTTAGTTATTATGTATTTATTTATGTGCTTTTTGACATGGAATATAAAGAAGATGCTTTTATATTTATGGTTTTTATCTTTTTTGTGTATGGGGGAAGATTAGAAGCTGATCAACAGGGGTGTATATTAAAATGAGCCTCTTAGATGTGTAAACACTGGCTATTTATTTGTCTTTTGTTGCTGTATTCGTTGTAATTTCTATTTTTCAGAGGGGTTGCACCAGTCTTCATAAGTTTGAATATGGGAATACTTTATTTGTATTATGTTTGTACAAAGATTTTTTTTTCATCTTTTATAGATCGTTGTTAAAGTTTCAGTATTCATGGATTAGATTTGAACTTCCTTGGCCTTTTTCAATTGAAGCAGGTTGTGTTACTGATCTTCAACAAGTCTTATCACAAAGTCTATATATGAGGATGGATGATGAACTAGACGTTTGAAAGTATAGTGCATTCCCAGTGTTTTATATTCACAAAAATATTTGATGCCCCTTCCTCTCATTTGAATGGAAATGGGGCAAAGGAACAGAGGCTGAATTGGTTTTAGGTATTCACCACAGAGTTGGGACCAGATCACACACTCTTTCAATAAAGAGAATAAGACAAAATAAATAAAACCACAAAACAAACGTCCTGAGACACAATATGGCTTGATTTACAACTGCATTTACATTTAAGTGTCGCAGTGGTCAAGAAGTTGAAATTGTTACATATTCCAGAGTTTACAGTCATGCCTGCGTAATTTTGTTCTTCCTAAGACTAAAGCTGTAATTGAGATTTTCTGTAAAAGTGTCCTCTCGGTGGAGAAATCTGTTTTTGTGGGTCACATGGAGAAATCATTTAGTTTGATAAATGATATCACCTGCACTTGTGAGGGCTGCAGCAGGAGTCTATATGTCACGTTTTTCAACTAATCTACAGATTAAGAAAATGTGTTAAAACAAATGATGTAATTTAAAATTGATGTTCATACAAAGTTGTAGTTTGTAAAAGCATTTCTTGTTTTAAAATGCTTTGTAAAAAGTCCTCTTGATTCAATAAAAGGCAGTGTTAAACCTTTAGCCATTGGTTTCTGATACATTCGATATGTCTTCATTTTACTCCTGAGGGTTTTGCCCGTGCACCTGCTGCAGTTACGTCAAAGGCAAACGCAAAGTGGAAGGCGACACCTGGCGGTCGTTTCCCGGAAGTGATAAAAATGGGAACTTGTCTTTGTATCCCATTAATTTAAAATGAAATTATGTAATCTTAAACTGTTCACTGAGTGGCTCCTTATAGAGGCAAGCTGGATCACAGTGGAAGTTAAGTGGATGTTTTGATAAAGAAATCAGAATGGTGTCCATTCAGATCAGGCTCACCTACAATAGAAAGGTTAAGAGTGGAGATGATTTTGCTCATTTGACTGAAGACGACACAGTCAGCTAAAGTTTACGTAAAGATAGACAGATGGATATATTGTTTTATCAGCCACACGACCAAGGCCGGTGGAATTTGTTTTTGGTACACTTTAAACTGCAGCACAATACATACATGGACAACAACACACACTCCACATACTATCACGGACGATACAGTTACACGATCACAGAAATACACATATCAGGCATAACAGGTGAATGGTGGTATTTATGCCAATGGTGTGTGAGGAGGGGACTATATATTTCCCCCCCCCCTAGCTATTCAGAGTCCTGATAGCTAGGGGGAAAAACTGTTTGCGAAGCGTTTAAGTCTTAGTGCACAGTAACCTGTAGCGCCTCCCTGAGGGAACGAGCTGGAAGAGGTGATGAGCAGGATGTGAGGGGTCGGAGATGATCCTCTTTGCTCGCTTTACAGTCCGGTTAGTATGTAGAGATTCAACTGAGGGGAATGGGTTGCCTATAATTTTGTATGCCTTGTTGACAATCCGCTGCAGCTTTTCTGTGTACTCGGTCATGGCTGAGTAAAATAGAACGAGCAGTTGATGTTTGATCTGGTATTTTTTAAGCTGCCTAAGAAAGTAAAGTCTTTGTTGAGCTTTTGCAGTGATATGTTCAGTGATAATTTTCCATTTCAGGTTATTGCTGATGTATGTTCCAAGGAATTTAAAAGAGTCGGTGGTGGTGATGGGGTCTCCGTTCATTTGTATGGTTGTTTTAGGATTCGTCATGCATCGGAAGTCAATAAAGAGTTCTTGGGTTTTGGCTGTATTAAGCAGAAGATTGTTGTTTGTGCACCAAGTGACAGCTTGGTCTACTTCAGTACGGTACTGGGTTTCATCATTGTTGGCGATGAGGCCTACAATGGTTGTGTCGTCTGCGTATTTTATTATTTTCACAGCGCTATCCATGGATGTAAAGTGGGTGGCGTAAAGTGAGAAGAACCGGGGGAGAGAACACAGCACTGACGAGCACCTGTACTGAGGGTAAGAGGTGTGAGGTGTGAGGTTAGGTTATTAACCTTCACCCTCTGTGGCCTGTTCCACAGGAAGCTCCGAATCCAGTGGCATATGGCTGAGGGAGCTTGGTCTGCTGTGTCCATTGGGCCCAAGGACCACGGCCCTGACCGGATCTCCGCCGGAAGAGGAAACACTGAGGGCCATCTGACAGGATGCCGAAGAGGGGTAGGCTAAGCTAACTGCTAGCCCATGCAGACTGGCAGTTCAGACAGTCATCCTGGCTAGCGTTCGTTGTCCTGGACAATAATTTGATTTTTTTTTAGTTAGTTATGTGTTAGTTTGGATATATGTGTTCTTGTAGTTTTTGTCTTTGTGTTGCACTGCTGTGGGCAGGGAAAAACGATGTTTTGTTTCATCTCATGTACGCAAGTGCATGAAATGAAATGACAAAGGGTTTCTGATTTCTAAAATGTTTCGAGGGTGTCTCCCCGCCTGCCGCCCAATGACTGCTGGGATAGGCTCCAGCATCCCCGCGACCCTGGATAAGGATAAACGGTTTGGATAATGGATGGATGGATGGATGGATGGACTGCCCATACATTAAGATCAGTGAAGGCACATATACGCTAAGGAAATCTCATCCGTACTTTCGGCAGATCCAGGGTCAGCTGTTAATTTCTGGCTTTGAATGGTGTGATTTTGTTGTCTACACACAGGAAGACATGTTCATTCAGAGGATTCCCAGAGACAAAGAAATCGCAGCCACAATCAACGAAAAAAAAAAAGACTATGTCCTTTTTTATTTTTACCTCTATGCTTCCCTGCAATAGAGAACTGCTCTGCACGCTGCCTTACTCGGCTCAGTTTGTTACAGGGATAGTCAGTGGTAGTGTGTATAATGTAATACTGTGTGTTTAAATGTGTATCTGTAATTTTCTGTAGTGCACTAATATTTGTGGTTAAAGTGTACTGAAACGGCAGATCATAAGTTTGAATTAAAAAAAGTTATAAATGCAGTTGCAAGAGCAATACTTTCCTCATATTTTCAGATGTCTGATTAGAAAGACAACTATTTTAACTTTAATTATAACTATTCTAATTATCTGTTAACTCCCTCTGCTTCTTCATCTGTTTTGTTCTGTGGGTGTCTCGTTTTTCTCTCTGTATTGAGTGTTTTGGCAGTGATTGTTGTCATTTGGAGTGCTTTAACTCAGTGTAATACAGATAAAGGATTAGCACTGGAATGTTGTGTCTTGTATTGACTACAGTAATTGTTATAGAAAGGTAAATGGGCAGAACTGACAGGTGGGTGACCACAAAAAAATCTGAGTACCAGTTAAATTGAACAAAGTGAATGTATCTCAGTAAACCGACATTCAATAACTTGAACAATATAAAACAGATTTCATGTTGTGTATATACAAATATTTGCCATTTACAAGATTCACATTTCATCCTCAAGATAGTATACGACTTATTTCATCATCATTAAACAAAGTGAAATGGTTTCAATAAACCAATATCAAACGACTTTTACTATTACTCTTCCCATATCTTCATGCTGTGGCTGGTCACAAATATCCCTTTGTTCATTTAATGTTTTTAAGTTGTTGCCACCTCACAGCAGGGGCATCAATATTTGGCATCACAGAGGCTAGTCAGCCATGTAATCAACACAATGTTTTATCCTTATCTGTACAACAGGTTGGCTAGCCCTTGGGTGGACAAGGGAATCCTGGGTAACATGTGCTGCCTAGTTGCTTGTGGTATCAAGTGTCTCTGGATGATCCTTAACCTCAACTCATAGGACCGTGTGCCCAGCACTACACCTCAGAAGGGGATGGACCGGGATAATCCTGGTCTCCACCCTGATCTGACCTGTCGACCTGCTCTCTTCCTGGAGATGCTGTAAGCTAGCACATCACATAGCATGCGAGGGCTAAGGGCCAGATAGTTAAAAATGGTGATATGAGAACTTACGATTTCTCGTGGCTGGAAATTGAATAACAAATTAGTATCGTGTTGAACTACATGTTACTATAACATTCTCTTGATAGGCCAGTGAATTGATCATGTAAAATCAAACAACCTTGTATGGCTACTACAGGTGAGCCAAAAAACATATATTGACAAAGAATAATCTTATTATCACATGGAAAAAAATAACTTAATTCAATGTAGCTCAAAATGCAGGAAAGTCCAAATTCATGACATGCATATGGACAACACTTTGCTTGGAGCTCAACCAACACACAGAATGTAGCCAAAGGTATTACTACTACTTTACTACTACTTTTTTTTTATTAATCCCCGTGGGGCATTTCTTGCTCTGCATTTAATCCATCATAACTGTGTAGCTAGGAGCGGTGGGCAGATGCCGTGCAGCACCCGGGGAACAACTCCAGTTCTTCTTTCCATTGCCTCAGTCAGGGGCACAGACATGGGTATTAACCCTAACATGCATGTCTTTTTGATGGTGGGGGAAACCGGAGCACCCAGGGAAAAACCACCGCAGACACAGGGAGAACATGCAAACTCCACACAGAGGATGACCCCCAAGGTTGGACAACCCCTGGGGTTCGAACCCAGGACCTTCTTGCTATGAGGCAACAGCACTAACCACTGGGCCACTGTGCCCAGCGGTTACTAACGCAGGTCTAAGCGACCTGGTTCAAATCCTTATAGCCAGTTGCATTCATTTACTAACAGATATTCCACTTATTCCACAATTCCTCCTCTCCCTGATAGGACTTGCATGGAGACCACCAAGACCCTCAAGACAGCAGCAGGTAGTGGGAGGCAGTCTGTAACAGTATGGACAAGTGGACTATCAGAGCTGGGTGTCTTCTCTGGTGTCTGTGCTGGATTCATGTCTGCCCTTCAAACAGCTGCTCTGGACAGAAAACTCCTCAGGGACATGTGCTAAGGGGTCTGACCGGATCAAGTACCTGAGAGAGAAAGTAGACAGGTGAAGAACCAAGGACCAGACTTCAAAAAACAGGCATACACATCAGGCATATGTCAATTACCAGGTTTGTATTTTAGTTCTGGTGGTTCGTTACATCGGTTGCTTTTTATAAATGTGCCCTCTCCATATATGATCATCACTTAAATGACAGTGAATCTTGTTGATGCATATATGATGAAAACAAGATACTGGGCTGAGATATAATTCCTTCACCAGAGGACCCCTAACCATCGTCTCTGTCTCAAAGGTCACAGTAAACCACATTAAACTGCAAGTGATGGCGTGTGAGCTCTTACAAGTACTTGAAAAGAGTAATTAACAGAGTGTTTTCTGAGTAGCTTGGTAACTTTCATTGAAACTGCTGTAGGTAGCTTTAACATCACTTTGTCATATTTTGTGAAGATGCAATGTGAGGTGGTTCAGGTATCTGATTAGGATGCCTCCTGGGCGCCTCCTTGTGGAGGTGTTCCCGAGCATGTTTGATGGGGGAAGAGACTGGGGCAGATCCACAACTGATCACAACTGGTCTGGAAACACCTGGGGATCCCCCGGAGGACCAAATGGCCATGGCCTGGGGCAAGGGAAGTCTGTGCTACCTTCCTCAGCCTGCTACCACCACCATCCGGACCCAGATTTCCGCCAGAGAATGGATGAATGGATGGATTTATTATTCAGTCCACCAACACATTCAATTTCTACATTTTCTGTGTTATCATTGGCTGTCACATGTAGAGTTTACTATGCTATTCATTTAATAATTGATGTATGTATTCACCTGATCTCATTTAGGCTGTGTTTATAAATTAATTACTCCAATGACAAAGTGATAACTCGTGAATTAGTCGGTTTGGACTGATACAGAATTTGAGAATCCCTGAACAGAAGACTTTGCGTAGCCTTTAAGATTGTGAGATTGATGTGAATGTGAATGTGAATGAATGAGACATTTCATTCAGTCAGTGCCCCTCAGGTAAACTAAATTCAATGATAAATTCATTTTCCTCTAAAATTGAGTAATAAGAGTATTCTTAGTTTAGTTGTTTCATTCACACTTATAATATGGGTAACTCAACATGTTAATTTGCACATTAATATGGGGGCCAGAATGCTTTGAATTACCAGGCTTCAATTGTTATTAGCTTCGGGTGCAGGGACAACTTCCACTCTTAGATTATAAGGTTTTTATAGTTTGATATGTTCAGTGACATATGATTAGGTTTTATTCACATTGTCACCAATACATCACCAGTGATAAATTACTTAATTTTTGTACCCAGTAATAGTAAAAGCAAAGCTTAGCGCACATATCACGGCCACAAAATGTCCTCTAGTACAGTGTTTCTCAACCGGGGGTCCGCGGACCCCCAGTGGTCCGTGGTGTAATTGCAAGGGGTCCGTGAAAATAAAATATCTTTTAAAAAAAAGATCCCATGACATTTATAGAAATAGGATTATTTTACTCAAATGTGACTGAGACCTTTATCTACCTAAACTATAAAGGGTAACTGGACTTTTTTCTCTAATTACATCTGTTTCACAAGTGTAATTTATTGTATTTTAATAAGAGATCTCGCTCCAGTTTGCATTGTTAAAAGTTACTGCATAAAAATTCTGCTGTTACATATATCTGGAAGTTACTGAATACATATTCTGTTTTGTTACATATATCTGAAAGTTACTGCATAAGAATTCTGTTTTGTTAACTATATCTAAGTTACAACTGAAAGCTCTTATTTTTGCCCCAAAGAGTGAATAAATGCTATAATGCAATTTAAAATGCAGTTTCTACTGTTTCTATCAAATTGCAACCCCCCTCCCCCAAGATCAGGTGGAGGGGTCCTCAGGGTAGATCAAAAATACGCAGGGGGTCCAGGACCCCAAAAAGGTTGAGACCCACTGCTCTAGTATGTACATATTACTTATTACTAATTTTAAAAAAAACACACACACACTCTCACACACACACACACACACACACACACACACACACACACACACACACACACAATTTAAAGGACTTAAAGTGCATACACAATGTCATTGAGCTCCAGCCTGGTGTCAGGAGACGGGTTGATCAGGACGTAGGACAGGGTGTTTTGGTGGTCGTTCAGCTCATCTAAAACAAGGTGCATCAAGGTACATGGTCTCACTAAACAGGAAAAGTAATCCTATATACTTGACAATGCCATATTATCATTAATAAGTCTCCCTTGCATGCATTTATAAGAGAGGAAATTACCTTGTAAATATCCCAAGTTGACTCTGTTCATCACATCACTGGCTGTAAGATTAGCCACTTCCTCTTCGGAGAGAGAGACAGTTAACTTGTCATGAGCTACTTATCTCAACAGCATGTAAACTGTTAGCCACTATATGCTGTCAAATGAGTAGATTAAGATGATTGCATTAAAAAAAGTGATTTAGCAGAGGTCAAACTCTGACTAAAGTGTAACCTTTTTGGCCTACTACTACTACTACTACTACTACTACGTTCAGCTGCTCCCGTTAGGGGTCGCCACAGCAGATCACCTGTTTCCATCGCTTCCTGTCCTCTGCATCTTCCTCTGTCACCCCAGCATGTCCTCCCTCACCACATCCATAAACCTCCTCTTTGGCCTTCCTCATTTCCTCTTCCCTGGCAGCTCCATATTCAGCATCCTTCTCCCAATATACCCAGCATCTCTCCTCCACACATGTCCAAACCACCTCAATCTTGCCTCTCTTGCCTTGTCTGCAAATCGTCCAACCTGAGCTGTCCCTCTAAACACTCGTTCCTAATCCTGTCCTCCTTTGTTACTCCCAGTGAAAATCTTAGCATCTTCAACTCTGCTGCCTCCAGCTCCACCTCCTGTCTTTTCATCATTGCCACCATCTCCAAATCATACAACATAACTGGTCACACTATCATCTTGTAAACCTTCCCTTCTGACACTCTTCTCCACCCACTCCAACCTGCCTGTACTCTCTTCTTCTCCTTTCTTTTGCACTTCCCGTTACTTTGAACAGTTGACTCCAATTATTTAAACTCATATGCCTTCGTCACCTCTACTCCTTGCATCATTATCATCATTCCACTGTCCTCCCTCTCATTCATGCATATGTATTCCATCTTGCTCCTACTGACTTTCATTCTTCTTCTCTCCAGTGCATACCTCCACCTCTCCAGGCTCTCCTCAACCTGCACCCTACTCTCACTACAGATCACAACGTCATCCGTGAACATCATAGTCCACGGAGACTCCTGCCTGATCTTGTCCATCAACCTGTCCATCACCATTGCAAACAAGAAAAGGCTCAGAGCTAATCCTTGATATAATCTCACCTCCACCTTGAACCCATCCATCACTCCTACCGCACACCTCACTGCTGTCACACTGCCCTCATACATATCCTGGACCATGCTTTCATACTTCTCTGCCACTCCCGACTTCATCATACAATACCACACCTCCTCTCTCAGCACCTTGTCATATGCTTTCTCTAAATCTACAAAGAAACAATGCAACTCTTTCTGGCCTTCTCTATACTTTTCAATCAACATTCTCAAAGCAAACATCACATCTGTGGTGCTCTTTCCTGTTATGAAACCATACTGCTGCTCACTAATCGTCACCTCTCCTCTTAACCTAGCTTCTATTACTCTTTCCCATATCTTCATGCTGTGGCTGATCAACTTTATACCGCTGTAATTGCTTCAGCTCTGCACATAGCCGTTATTCTGAAAATCGGCACCAGTATGCTTCTTCTCCACTCCTAAGACATCCTCTCACTTTCCAAGATTGTGTTAAACAGCCTAGTTAAAAACTCCACTGCTATTTCTCCTAAACACCTCCATGCATCAACAGTGTCATCTGGACCAACTGCCCTTCCACTCTTCATCCTCTTCATAGCTGCCCTCACTTCCTCCTTGCTAATCCACCACATTTCCTGATTCACTGTCCCTACATCATCCAACCTTCTCTCTCTCATTTTCTTCATTCATCAGCCCCTCTAAGTACTCCTTCCACCTTCTCAACACTGACTATCCCACTTCTTCTTTGCCAACCTCCTTCTCTGTATATTTTGCTGTACTTCCTCATTCCATCACCAAGTCTCCTTGTCTTCCTCTGTCCAGATGACACACCAAGTACCCTCCTAGCTGTCTCCGCTCACTATATCTAAAGTAGTTTCCCAGCCATCCAGCAACTCTTCACTACCACCCAGTGCCTGTCTTAACTCCTCCCTGAACTCCACACAACAATCTTCCTTCTTCAACTTCCACCATTTGATCCTTGGCGCTGCCTTCACTCTCTTCCTCTTCTTGATCTCCAAATTCATCCTATAGACCACCATCTGATGCTACCTAGCTACGTTCTCCCCTGTCGCCACCTTACAGTCTCCAATCCCTTTTAGATTGCGCTTCCTGCAAAAGATAACTGTGTTCCTGCCTCTTGTTGAAATATGTATTCACCACAGCCATTTCCACCCTTTTCGCAAAATCCACCACCATCTGTCCTTCCACATTTCTCTCCTTGACACCATACCTACCCATCACCTCCTCATCACCTCTGTTCCTTTCACCACCATGTCCATTGAAGTCTGGACATGCCTTCCCCCTTTCCTTCTCCTTTGCCCAACAATAGCTTAGTTTCCACCGGCACCCTGCCAGCCAACCGTACTGGTGGCAGTCGTTTGTAACCTGGGCCTTGACCGATCCAACATGGAAATCTGATTTATGATTTGCATATTTTATTTGGCAAAGGTTTTATGCCGGATGCCCTTCCTGAAGCTACCCCCCCCCGCCCCCATTTATCCGGGCTTGGGACCGGCACTAAAAATGCTCTGGCTTGTGCATCCTCACTGGCTGGGTTGTGACCTCTGCTGCCTAAGGCTGTTAAATAAGAAAAAACTGAATTGATATTTCCATTCTGACCGATGTAACCTTATTTTCCTCCCCTGAACATTAAAAATTAGCCAGTAAATACGTCCATCCTCACCATACCCAGACGTGGGGAGGCCAAGATGCTTCATACGGTTACGGACCAGTTCAGATAGCTCCTCTCTTTCCGACCGTCGGTGAAGGCTAAGGCGCTGCTGGGCCATACGCTGGGCGTGGTTCCTGCTGGGGTCCTGGCTCCTACCCTGCCACTTCCCACTCTTTTTACTCAGATGATGAGCCCACTGCATGCTCTTCTTCCTCAGCAACGGATGATCTGATTGGTCGTTGCTCTGAGACTCTTCAACCCTGTCCTTGGCCTCCTCACTGTCCTCCACACTGACTGACACCTGGGACTTAATGGCAGTGAGACAGGCAGTCACCATTACAGTCTAATTGTTTTTTTTTTATTTATTATTTTAAAAAAAGTACCGATCCAATATGGATAGTAATTTATTTTATCTCATATGATGTTTTAACTTCTAAAGCAGGAGTCTGAAAGCCCCAGAAACAGGACCCTTTGTACTGAAGAGGTTCCTGTCAACAGTGAAGGAACTTTTTCCTAACAAGCCTTTTCATCCCTGAATTCTCACCTCAGAAGTGGAAAAAATGTGGGATTCAGTCCGGTAGATCCCTATGGGAATTTCTGCATTGGAAGAGCAGAGTTTCTGAAAGAGCCTGCCATAAGTCCTGATCCACAGATCTTCCTCGGTTATTTTCATCTGGAAGAATAGAGGCATGAGCCAGTACAGGCACAGACATGTACAGTAAATACACTATAGCTTTGTGTTGCTTTGTATTTTGTTACTGGCTCAGGTTAATCCTTTTCCCTCACACCCAAAGCAGTAACTCACAACACAGAGGTATCCTGATCCTGGAGTGGTGTCCAGTCCCAGCAGTAGTCTGGCAATAAGGATCATGTAATCCTTCACAAAAGACTGACATGGGAACACAGCGCAAGAATGCCACCAACATGTGATACACCCCAACAATGTCAATTGTTGTAGGAGTTTCATACAATCAAAAGTATGAGACTTCACCAAACGCTGTGTGTATAAATTAACACAAGGGGGCACTGTTACATAATTTCAACTCTGTGCCGTTGCTTCTGTTACAACACCCACACATTCCTTCCTTTCAATACAAGACTAATATTGAAAATAGACATGTAAGTGCTTAGCTTTGAGGCAAGGACCAACCTGGTACAGCAGGGTGTCCAGCATGCTGATACTGAATACCCTCCCTGCAGCAAACGGCAGGCGGAACATGAACGCCAGGTTCGAGCCCTTGTCGCGCTCTTTCTGTCGGGGAATCAAGAAAAAAGCTTTAACACCAAACTCTTTCTGACCACAGAGATATAGAAAGTCAGCACAACACTGATCCTCATGAAGACTGCTAGTTTGGCCCTTTAGTATGTCTTCTTTATCGCCCTACCTTCTCCAGCCTGGAGAGAGCCAGGGAATAGCAGTCTTTGGCCCTGAACTGCATGAATCTCATGTTAGACGGATGGGTGAGCTCTGTGATGATGCTCAGGCTGGGGAACAACCTGGGGTGAGACAGGGAGGCGCTATGCTGTTGAACACGAAATAGAGGGTGAACAGCACATGCCACGTGGGTCACAAAGAGAGTCAAATGATCCGCAATAACAAAACACCTTCAATGTGATCGGAGGATCCTACAAAATCCCCAAAACTATTCCATGGCATTCTTGCCAATATAGCTTCAAATACTGTTTAGTTGTTGCATGATAAATAAAGACGGTGATTTTCTTTTTTAAAGATCGTGAAATTTAAATGGAAACACACAAATATTATCAATACATTTTGGCACAAAGGACGTGTTTCTAACCTGAACATAGTCTGTACGTTGACTATTGTTTTGGCATCAGCCATGTAGTCCTCCTCCGCACTCATTGTGCTCTCCTTATCCACAACAACCAGGTTTTCAGCATAGATGATCCCACACTGCAGCAAACTGTCCAGACTGAAGCACATATAAAAAAAAAATTAAACATTACTTTTTATGCACATACACACACACGCACGCACACAAATGCAAAATGGCATTTATTGTAAAACTGGAATTATATTCACCCGTTTACAGTAACTTGAAAAAACCCAAAGCAACACATGATAGAAAAAAGTTTTACTTGTCTATGGTCCCCGCCATGTAGTAGACCATAGGGAACCAGCAGATGGCCTCCAGGAAGTGGTTATCTGGTCTACAGGAAACAGAAACACATACTATAGGTGCAATAATTAATGAGGTTGATTGTAAACTTTTTGACAGTTAGGGTTTACTGACAAGTCAATCTACTACTACTACTACTTTTGGCTGTTCTCATTAGGGGTCGCCACAGCGGATCATCCATTTCCATCGCTTCCTGTCCTCTGTATCTTCCTCTGTCACACCAGCCACCTGCATGTCCTCCCTCACCACATCCATAAACCTTTTCTCTTTGGCCTTGCTCTTTTCCTCTTCCCTGGCAGCTCCATATTCAGCATCCTTCTCCCAATATACCCAGCATCTCTCCTCCACACATGTCCAAACCATCCCAATCATGCCTCTCTTGGTTTGTCTCCAAACCGTCCAACCTGAGCGATCCCTCTGATATAATCTGATATAAAGTGCCATTGTCTCCAAATCATACAACGTAGCTGGTCTCACTACCATCTTGTGCTCAGTCCAGCCCTCCTCGCCCTTTTCACCCACGATTGTACCCCCATTCCCTCCTCCAACACTATAGTGAAGTTTGCTGATGACACCACTATAGTGGGACTCATAACCAACAACGAGGAGACACACTACAGAGAGGAGGTCCAACATCTGGCTGGGTGGTGTTCAGACAATAACCTGGTCCTGAATACCAGTAAAACAAAGGAGATCATTGTGGACTTTAGGAGATCCAGGAAGACCCCCCACCCCCCACCCCCACTGTGCATAAACGGTGAAGAGGTGCATATTGTGGATAACATCAAATTCCTGGGAATCCACATAAGCAAAGAACTCACATGGTCACTCAACACCTCCCACCTGGTGAAGAAAGCACAACAGAGGCTTTTCTTCCTCAGGAAACTTTAAACAAGCCGGTCTCCCCTCTCAGCTGCTGGTCAACTTTTATAGAAGCACAATAGAAAGCATCCTCTGTCAATGTGTCACAGTGTGGTATGCCAGCTGTACAGCAGAGAACAGGAAGGCCTTGGCCCGGATGGTAAAGACAGCACAGAGGATTGTGGGAGCTGTGCTCCCGCACCTGGATGCTGTGTATGCTGGCCGCCTACAGAGGAAAGCCAGCAACATCAGCAAAGACCCAAAACACCCAGGTCACCGTCTGTTTGTTCCCTTGCCATCGGGGAAAAGATACCGCACCATCAAAACCCAGACTAACAGGCTGAGGAACAGCTTCTTCCCCAGAGCTGTAGTCTCCATCACCCCCCCCCCCACACACACACACACACACACCTGCCTATAGCTGCTGAGGACTAACTGGTACTAAAGCCCCTGCAATATGGACAACTATGTGCAATAATCCCATGCACTATTTTGAGCTTTAAAAGCCGCTGCTATCTTTTATTGTCTCATTATCATTTTTGCAACCACACTTATTTTTACTACTTCACTTATTGATACTAAATGTTGTTTGTTCTTGTTTTTATCTTGTTTTTTTTTTTAATCATTTACCTTGTCTAGTGTTGCTGGTCTGAGAGTCACCAAACGAAAGTTCTTATCTTATCTTATATTATCTTATCTTTAACTCTTGCTGGTACCCTTCTGTCACAAATCCCTCCTGACACTCTTCTCCACCCACTCCACCCTGCCTGCACTCTCTTCTTCACCTCTCTTCTGAACTCCCTGTTACTTTGGACAGCTGGCCTCAAGTATTTGAACTCATACGCCTTCGTCACCTCTACTCTTTGCATCCTCACCGTTCCACTGTCCTCCCTCTCATTCATGCATAGGTATTCCATCTTGCTCCTACTGACTTTCATTCCTCTTCTCTCCAGTGCATACCTCCCCCTCTCCAGGCTCTCCTCAACCTGCACCCTACTCTCGCTACAGATCACAATGTCATCCGCAAACATCATAGTCCATGGAGACTCCTGCCTAATCTCATCCGTCAACCTGTTCATCACCATTAAAAACAAGAAAGGGCTCAGAGGAGGTGGGATTCCTTGATGTAATCCCACCTCCACCCTGAACCCATCCGACATTCCAGCTGCACACACAAGTCAATATTTCACTGAATTTTATTTGTATGCTATCAGATAAGAACACAGAGAACCAGCTGGTAACACATTTTAGAGACTGCCTGTAGGTTTCTAAATGGATGTGCATAGTATATAGGATATGGCTAGTGTGTAAGCAGTAATTGTCAGGCCTTAGGTGCATTTGTGTGTTTTCATCTCATCATTTAGTGTCTGTGGGCTGAGGGAGGACTCTACCAGGTGCTCTGAACACAGTCAAAGAGATTTAATATCTTTATCACCGCCTGTTCTCCAGCTGCCAGCACTGAACAACAGACGTAGATGCTTTGTGCATCTGCACAGCGATGATGAGTAGAAGTCCAAGGCTGCAAGGCTGTTTTAAGTACATGAATGGTTATGTGTGAGGGAAAGACAGGAGAAAAGAGATGCATGAATACGTAGAGGAAGAGATAGAGAAAGAGGAAGAGAGGCAAAGAAAGACAGACGGTATATGTGTATGAGTGTGTGTGTGTGGGGGGGGGGGGGGTGCATTAGGGAAGTGATGGGATGGGGAGGGGTGAGGTTGAGGTTAACTTACGGGTTATCCAGAAGCAGGACAATGGGGTTGAGCTCTCTCCTGGGTCTGTAATATGCTCTAAGAGGCACAATAAAGTTGTACAAGCCATTTCCTGCGGTCTCGGCAGACACAATGATGAGCTTGTTTTTAAAACCATATGCCTTTGCATCTTCGAAGCTGTTGTGCCTGCAACCCTGCGTAGGAAGCATAAGGAGAAAATACATTTCGATTAATTTTTTTTTTTTGGACTTTCACTCCTTTTTTCTTTCCAGTTGTACCTCAGCCAATTACCCCACTCTTCCGAACCATCCCGGTTTCTGCTCCGCCCCCTCTGCCAATCCGGGGAGGGCTGCAGACTACCACAAGGCTACTCCGATACATGTGGAGTCACCAGCCGCTTCTTTTCACCTGACAGGGAGGAGTTTCGCCAGGAGGACGTAGCGCATGGGGGGATCACGCTATTCCTCCCAGTTCCCACTCCCCCCGAACAGGCGCCCCGACTGACCAGAGGAGGCGCTAGTGCAGCGACCAGGACACATACCCACATCCGGCTTCCCACCCGCAGACACGGCCAATCGTGCCTGTAGGGATGCCGACCAAGCCGGAGAACATGGGGATTCGACCCAGCGATCGCCGTGCCACCCGGACGCCCGATTAAATGTATGTTTTCATTTGCGAAAGGAGGGCAGGATGGAGGCAGGCGAGAGGGTGGTTGGAGGTAGCAAGTCATAATGATGGGTAAGTCGGTGAATGAATGACTCTCAATAGTGAGTAAGCGCTAACCTGATCCAGTCGTAGGCAACAAAAGGGAGCTTTGTCCGCCAAAAGATGGCACAAGGTGGGAGAGCGACCAATGTAGGGAGAATTAGGGGGATAACCTTTCACATACCTGGCAACAAACAAACAAAAAAGCAAGCAAAAAGACAACAATAACTTAGGACATAACAAATATGTGCATTTAAATTCAAACAGTCCACCTAACAGAAACCAGGTTGTGTTCATATCGTAGTACATTGTGTTGGCAATGGCTTGAAAACTACCCAGTTGCTTCTAATGTTTACTTTACTTACTCTCTTTACTTTTCTAAAGAAGATGGCAATACAAAAAAGACAGCTGTTTTTATTTGAATAGAGTCAAAATAACATGGTAACTTACTGGGATCATTGTGTTTTATCTAAATTTCTAGTGAAAACAACATAAATGGACATGGACTCTGAGTACAGTTTCCCTGTTGATTTCAGACAGAATGTTGAGTGTTTAGCGAATGTGTAGTATACTACAACAACAGTGTACTACCATTCACACATCCACGGGAAAATGGCTACAATTAGTTTTGGTCTGATTTTTTTAAGATTATTATTATTATAATTATCTTTTTCTTTTTTTGTGGCATTTTCCACCTTTATTCAATAGTCGAGAGAGACAGGAAAGACAGGGTAGAGAGGGGATGACATGCAGCAAAGCGCCTAGGCCGGAACTGAACCCAGGCCGCTGCGGTAAGGACTCAGCCTTATGTGGTATGCGCTCTACCAGGTGAGCCCCCAGTTTTGGTCTGTTTTAAGTCCAAATTTCATCTTGAATAACTTTTTTACTCTTGTTATGCTTTGACTACAAGGTAGTCAAAGCATAACTTTGACTACACACACACACACACACAAACACACACACACACACACCTACACACACACACACACACACACACACACACACACACACACACACACACACACACACACACAGACACACGGTTGCAATTCTCACTCAGTAGAAGAGTGGCCTTTCCCATCTAAGAAGGCAGCGTCATCTTCTGATTGCTCACTCAGAAGGTCACATGGTAGGATTGAGGAGGAGTCGGTGATCTCCAGGACAGGAGCAATGCTCGGCCGGCGGTTCCCTGCTCCGTTCGCTGAGGGTGGGACCAGCTTACCACCTGAGATGTCGGGTGGGCTGGTGTGCTGAAGATCCATCGCAACAGTACCTATGAAAAATATTTGTTTGAGTCTGAGCTTTCTCATCAAAAACAGCAGCGTATGATGCTCCCTCTCCTTCTCACCCATACTTGCAATGATACTGTGTACAGGAAGCTGCGAGGGTCTGTCGTAGAGCCCCTCAGCAACGCGCCCCTTCCTTCCCTCCTGGTTGAATATGAAGGCTGAGTTCTCTTCCTTGGTGATATTGATGTAGTAGCAGGTGTCTGCAGCAGCCATGATATGCCGCAGGCCAGGGTTAAGCAGGATGCTCTTGTTGTTTTCCCTCTTTACACCAATCAGACATACACCATACCTTGACAAAACATAATTACTGTTATATATTAGTGGCAAGTACCTTATAATGAAAGTGAGGGATGCTTGTTATGATAATTTGAGGTACAGAAGAAGTGGCAATTATGAACAAATGCTTAGATGTGACAAGGTTTTATAAATCAGAATGGGGATTCGGAAAACGTGTTTATGTATGCAAGACAAGCCCTACTAATTTTCAGAAATTATAATGTGAATTTGTGTTTTTTACAGTATATACATTATATACAAAATTAACAATGTACATTGAAAAGCTTACTATATTGCAACACCAAGCTAATTATGGACCTAGTTGGGCTATTGCCTAAAATTAGAAGCCAACAGCTGCTCTTTCTGAATTGTATTTATCTTTTCTTTTTCTTTTTTTTTAGAAAACTGGTTAGAATAATACAGTTAACATAAAGAAAGAAAAGAATGATTTAGCTCTTTCTTAGTTATTTAACTTTAACTGTATATTTGTGTCAGCAGATCTAACAAATAAATATATGTACATATTTGTGGCCATTCTTCTTTGCAGTTGAAAGCTGTTTGGGAATGGGGTTTCTTTGCTTTACTTTTTTTTTTTTTTTTTTGGTCATCATCTGAAAGGGATGCTTCAGTTTACATGTCAACTCACTTCTTGTGAGCGTGAAAGGAGGCATATGTAAAGCTCTTGCCGTCGTACTCTCCGAAGAACTTGCTGTCAGCCAGGCGGATATGGTAGACCTCGTTTCCAGAGCAACATCCATACATCCTTTGCCAGTGCTCTGGAGACTGTTGTCCTTCTCTGGGTTAATCCCACACAAGCACAGCCAAAATGATCCTCCATAAGCAACCCAATACACTTTGAAATAATAAGAATTAATATCTAAATGTGGTTTTAAAAGAAATCAAGTCACCCTGCAAAATGACTGTGCATGCCAACACACTCACAGTCATGATAAGATCATCACTCTCCTTTGACAGTCAAACCAAACACACTATTAAAGATCAGCACTCAATCTCACTAAGAGAGATTAATGGACTACAAAAGAGGAACCAAACAACCTCAAGATGACAAACAAGTTATGGCTAATTACATAAGATAACTAATAAAACTTGATTAAAAACGGAAAAAGTGGGCATCTGGGTAGCGTGGCGGTTTATTCCATTGCCTACCAGCATGGGGAACGCCGGTTCGAATCCCCGTGTTACCACCGGCTTGGTCGGGCGTCCCTACAGACACAATTGGCCGTGTCTGTGGGTGGGAAGCCGGTTGTGGGTATGTGTCCTGGTCGCTGCACTAGCAACGCCTCTGGTCGGTCAGGGCGCCTGTCCAGGGGGGAGGGGGAACTAGGGGGAATCCTCCCACGCGCTACGCCCCCCCCAGTGAAACTCCTCACTGTCAGGTGAAAAGAAGCGGCTGGTGACTCCACATGTATCAGAGGAGGCATGTGGTAGTCTGCAGCCCTCCCCGGCTCAGCAGAGGGGGTGGAGCAGCGACAGGACAGCAGGACAGCTCGGAAGAGTGGGGTAGTTGGCCAAAATTCAACTGGGGAGCAAAAGGGGGAAAAATGTAAAAAGGAAAAAGAAAAGAAAAGAAAGAAAACTGTACACCGCTGTACTGAAGTTTTTCACAGTATTGTCATTGAGAAAAAAATTGAAATGCCCCGCTGACTTCCTCTTGAGGGGGGTTTCTCTGTGCTAATGTCATTAGTTGTAAAGAGTGACTGGTGATGTTGCTGTGAGACATCATTTTCAATAGGAGAACTTTTCACAGTTCTGAATCCGAAAAAAATTCTTAAAAAAAAAAAGCCAAAGTCTTCGTACAAGTCCACCTGTTCTCTGTTCTCTACTAATGCACTCACTCCCTTTGCTTCCTGGTGGTTTCAATTTTGGTCTTTACTTGACCTTATTCACACCTCCATGCCAGGTCTATGGTCCATTTTATGTAGAACAGGAGACTTATGAACGAACCCAGAGAGGTCAGGAGATTTAAACTTGGTGAGAGAAATAGAAAATAAAGAAATAAATATGCTAACAACGCCTCTGAGGTTATAGGATTACTCACTGTCCGCGTGAGGTGTGGACAAGGAGCGTGATGAGGGTGGAGGTGGCTGGACATACACAGTTGAGTGCCAACATGGCATACTTGAACTCCTCTTCACATACAACATGATCTGGAGACCAGAATAAGGGGGGGGGGGAGGTTTAGTTGGGAGAGTATTGCAGAAAGGTTGTCTGTGGGTCTGAAATCTTCTTCTGATGGGGTTACAGTGCACACAATTGTGCATCACAAGTGGAAAACAAATAGGATGGGGCCATTTCTTGCAAATTAGATGTTTTACTGAAAGCTTATAAAGCGTCACCTGCAAATTTAACATGGAACTTATTTTCAGGTTTGAGTATTTGCACGTAGAGAGGGCAGTTTGGAGCAAAGTCCTTTACTGCCCACGCTCTCAAGATGGTCTGGTGGTCCTGGAGGGAAAAATCAAAGGATTCTTCATTTTCCTCATCTTTCATCAGCCTTCGCTAATTAATCACAATTTATTACTCTCTGACAGACAGAATAATTATGATGTTATTTATCAAATATTTTGAAAGACCATTCATTGGTTGTGGTAAACCTTACTGCGGCCATGCGGTCCACCTCATTGCGGCTGCTTAGGATAAAGCAGGCCTCAGCATCATCCATCCTGAACCATCGAGAAACAACAGTCAGACACAGAAAATGGGTGAGTTGTGTAACTATAGAAAGGCTGAAATAGCATACAGCCAATCACGAAATAGCCAACAATCTCTTGCATCCCATTGTCAGAAACCACTAAACAGGACATTTGATCCATGATAAGAAGCATTAATTGATTCAAGCGGAGCAGCTCAATTTAAAATAGTCAGCAAACCAGACAAAGATCCCCCTGAAAACCTGTAAAATACTGAGTGCAGAGCTCTGTGTATTTGTATAGCATGAAAACAATCACAAGAGTGAAGACAGAGAAAAGAGTGCATGGGAGGTTTGAAACAGGGCCAAGGAAAGGATGTTATTTCAACACACACCCACTCAGCTTCTCTCCACTTTTGAAAGGCAACTGCAAATGTATGAAATGAAGTTGGTCAGGCTGTTTGCTTCGCAGCAATGGTATTCCCGCGGTATTCCACCAGGTAGAATGATAATGAAAACAGGGACATTTTGAAGGATATATTTCTACGTTAAATTCTTTTGACAGCATGAGTAGAAGCCAAGCTGGTGGAGGCAGTGGGATGCTCTGGGCAATGTTCTGCTGGGAAACCTTGGGTCCTGGCATTCATGTGGATGTTACTTTGACACGTACCACCTACCCAAACATTGCTGCAAACCAAGTGCACCCCATCATGGCAACGGTATTCCTTGATGGCAAGCATCTCTTTCAGCAGGATAATGTTTCCTGTCACACTGCAAAAGTTGTTCAGGAATGGTTTGAGGAACATGACAAAGAGTTCAGCGTGTTGCCTTGGCCTCCAAGTTCCCCAGATCTCAATCTGATCTAGAATCAGTGGGATGTGCTGCAAAAACAAGTCCGATCCAGGGAGGCCCCACCTTGCAACTTATAGGACTTAAAGGATCTACTGCTAATGTCTTGGTGCCAGATACCGGTGGACACCTTGAGATGTCTTGTGGAGTCCATGCCTCGATGTGTCAGAGTTGTTTTGGTCGCAGGAGGGGGACCTACACAATATTAGGCAAGTGGTTTTAATGTTTTGACCTACTGGTGTCACGTCAGTGATGTATCTTGTGGCTGAGAGAGCTCTGAGTCTGATTAGTGGCTTTTTCTCAAGTGCTGTAAATATGACACACTTTCTGAGTCCAGTAGCTGTGTGATCTTTCACTTACTTGGCTCTCATCAAGTCCAAGTCTTTGAGAACAGATCCCTGCAGATATATGACCCTTTGGGACCAGAGAGGGATCTGTAGCACTCTCCTCACCTGGATATCCATTTCCGTAGGGCACAGGATCACCACATAGTAATCCTAATAGATCACACAACAACTACATCAGCATCTACAGTGGGTAAAAATACATGCAATCCATTAACCTTGAGAAAGCCAAAGCTCTAGTCAGTGTCACAACAGCCTTTATTGTTTACTGTCTTGTGTCAGCAAGCTCGAGTGAAAACAGCATGTTGTGTGTGCGTAAATACATGTCTCCGCATCTGTGTGTGTGTTTGTACTATGTTAGTGAGTACCTGCAGCCTCGGGTGGGCATAGAATTCATTGAGGAAATCCATGATCAAGTCTATTTTGAGCCCGCTGACACACAGCACTACATGCTTCTCTGTCTGGGCCCTGTGTCGGCTGTAATTCCCTCCTGACTTCTGCCTCTCCATCCACAAATAGACCAGTTCCTCAAACTGACATGCACAATAAATAAACTTTATTTAAAAAAAACATAATACTGATTCCAAAAATTAAAATTATGCAAAGAATGATTACGAGCCTAGTCAGCTCTCACTATCCGAACATGACATCCACAAAACGCCCAAAGCAGCATGTTACATTTACTCCACAACACTGGTGTATACATTCATTTATATTTTCCTACCTGCCAAGGCAGTACCACCAGAGCCACACAGATCATGATGACCACCAGTAGTTGTGAGGGCCATATGCGAGGAGTGACGTCTCCAAAGCCAACAGTGGAAAAGGTGACGATACAGAAGTAGAAGGCATTGAAGAGAGAGAGGTTTTTCCCTGCCCGCTCCAGGTGCTGGATTCCACATGTCCTGCACATGTGCATTATGGGAAAAGTAAATTTGCCAATATAGAAAGGAACCAGGGTTGTAGCATATCTGTTTATCTTGTCTTCATTCCCTTAGGGATGTGATATCTGTCACATAGTCCTGCTTGTTCAATAATACCCACTGAGAAACTGATCAGCTTTATCTAAACAATAAAGGATTAACTTAAATAGAAACAAACTATTCTATAAACCTGAAATGTATGAAATTGGTTGGCGTTTAATGCCTCACCCAGTAAAGACGAGGCAAAGCAGGGTGCAGATGAGAATAAGGACCTGGTTGAACATTGCTGAGTTGGTCCTCTGGATGGCTCTGTGAACATCATTCTATGAAAGAACAAACAGCATAATCACATAGGTGAGATACACAAAGAAAATCCGGTTTACAAATGGGAATAAGAAACGTGAATGCTGGACCATAAAAAACGTTTTTCACTACTTACTATCATGTTTTCCAACGCACATTTGGCCAGCCAACAGTTGAGAAATACAGGGATGAAGATGTTCCTTATTGGGGGCCAGAATATCTGAAGAGAATGTGAATTGGTTTAGTTCATTGGACCATTAATAAGACAGAAGCCAGGTCATTACCCCTGTTTTCAACCACACATTAAAATCTCAGCGTGCCTGGGGGAAACCCATGCCTTGGATTTTTCACTTTTGGACGTATCCCAAACCTGTTTTGGTTCGGCTGTTTCCGGATAAGCTTTTGAAATTAATTGGGAACTATCTAAAATGTGTATCGTTCGCTTTCTTTTGACTCAGGTAACCTGTGGTGACATCTTTTTCATGGCTCCCTTACAGTATAAACTACCATTTTTGCATACAAGGAGAGTACACAACGGCTAGAGTAAATACATTATTGTAACATGGGGTGTGCTTTGGGCAAGGGGTCTAGAGATAAGAGTGACTTAGCAGTGGCTCATCTGGGCAACAAAAAGTACCTATTTGTGCTTCATCAAGCAAGGAGAGGAAGCCTGGAAATGTTGACACTTTTATCTTTATACTTTTACTTTTTTCTGATTGTTTTCCCCACAGCTGACACAGACTGGACTTATTCAGTTGTGGTGCGAATAACAAAAAAAGGCAGTCTCTACTTCTTTGACATAAGATAAAAACTCACTGGTAGGTGTCTTTATGCATGCTCAATAATCCAGGTAAGAAAATCACAGGAAGTTGAATCAGTTCACCTGGACATCTTTATTATCTCAATAAAAATTGTGTCCAGATGAACTGATTCAACTTTCTGTGACTCAATGGTATGTGTTTATCTTTTTTTTGTTTTGTTTCCATGGTAGAACATAGCCTATAATTACTAAAGCTCTACTACTACTACTACTTTCAGCTGCTGCCGTTAGGGGTTGCCACAGCGGATCATCCGTTTCCATTTCTTCCTGTCTTCTGCGTCTTCCTCTGTCACACCAGCCACCTGCATGTCCTCCCTCACCACATCCATAAACCTCCTCTTTGGCCTTCTTCTTTTCCTTTTCCCTGGCAGCTCCATATTCAGCATCCTTCTCCCAATATACCCAGCATCTCTCCTCCACACATGTCCAAACCATCTCAATCTTGCCTCTCTTACTTTGTCTCCAAACCGTCCAACCTGAGCGGTCCCTCTAATATAATCATTCCTAATCCTGTCCTTCTTCATCACTCCTAGTGAAAATCTTAGCATCTTCAACGCTGCCACCTCCAGCTCTGCCTCCTGTCTTTTCGTCAGTGCCACTGTCTCCAAACCATATAACATAGCTGGTCTCACAACCATCTTGTAAACCTTCTCTTTAACTCTTGCTGGTACCCTTTTGTCGCAAATCACTCCTGACACTCTTCTCCACCCACTCCACCCTGCCTGCACTCTCTTCTTCACCTCTCTTCTGCACTCCCCGTTAGTTTGGACAGTTGATCCCAAGTATGTCCTATAATTACTTAAGATGCTGTGTGTGTAATATCGCCGTTCTCCTGAACTACCAAATTTTAATGTAACAACCAGCACCCCTAGCTGTGGTACTGAGCCCAAATATATGGGTAACAACCAGAGGAGGCGCTAGTGCAGCGAACAGGACCGGCTTCCCACCCGCAGACACAGCCAATTGTGTCAGTAGGGACGCTCGACCAAGCCGGAGGTAACAAGGGGATTCGAACGGGCGACCCCCGTGTTGGTAGGCAACGTAATAGACCGCTACGCTACCCGGATGCCTCTTTGACTTCGCTTTTGCCACTGCTTTTGCACTTGTCTGCTTTTCTGACTGACTCTTTTTTATCGACCCTGCCTGTAGATCTGGGCCACATTTTTTTGGGGGTTTTTTTGTCTGCTGTTTTTGGATGCTCGCGTGTCATTAAACTTTGGCATTTTTATTCCTGTCTGCAAGTTCCCCAACAGTAAGCGTGACAAGAGGTTGCAAATAAACAGTACCGACATGGTGTAAGTTTTACCGTGATGATGAAGGGCACCGTGTTTATCATTTCCAGAAGAAAGGACACCTGGAACATCTGCTCCCATATGTTACCCTGTGATGGACCATACACACACGTGCACGTACACACACACATACACACACCCATACACATTCATTCATAGGCACTGGCCAGCTCAGAATTGACACTGCTGTGTGAGTCACCGCAGTAAAACACCTCTCCTAGATAACTTGTCACTTCCAACAAGAGCACACCACTTAATCTGTCAACTCAGTCAGACACTTCAATTATCATCCTATCTAGATCCTTCGTGTAGTATCTGTGACCTATGACTTACACTCATTATGCCACTTACACCCACGGTCTGACATGCTTGAGGGTTTTGCTTTTTAGTGTGTGTGTGTGTGTGAGGGGGGGAGGGGTCACCTTGTAGCTCAGATACATCAGTAACATTGCCTCCAGGAAGCTGATGGTGGCCACAATCACCTAGGGGAACAGAAAAAAACAGAATGTATAGGAAAATGGCTTAAAACTGCAATAACCATTGCTGGTAATACTTTATAATACTGTACACAAAATCTCGAGTAGTTACCAAGGAACTAGTAGTGAATTAATCAGAAACGAACCGTTAATTAACAAATGGTTACCAATTAATTCCCGAATAACTGAATCAAGTAGCAGTGTTTCTCAACCGGGGGTCCGCGGACCCCTAGTGGTCCGTGGTATAATTGCAAGGGGTCCGTGAAAATAAAATATCTTTGAAAAAAAGATCCTATGACATTTATAGAAATAGGATTATTTTACTCAAATGTGACTGAGACCTTTATCTACCTAAACTATAAAGGGTAACTGGACTTTTTCTCTAATTACATCTGTTTCACAAGTGTAATTTATTGTATTTTAATAAGAGATCTCACTCCCGTTTGCATTGTTAAAAGTTACTGCATAAAAATTCTGTTGTTACATGTATCTGGAAGTTACTGAATACATGTTCTGTTTTGTTACATATATCTGAAAGTTACTGAATACATATTCTGTTTTGTTACATATATCTGGAAGTTACTGAATACATATTCTGTTTTGTTACATATATCTGAAAGTTACTGCATAAGAATTCTGTTTTGTTAACTATATCTAAGTTACAACTGAAAGCTCTTATTTTTGCCCCAAAGAGTGAATAAATGCTATAATGCAATTTAAAATGCAGTTTCTACTGTTTCTACAAATTGCAACCCCCCTCCCCCAAGATCAGGTGGAGGGGTCCTCAGGGTAGATCAAAAATACGCAGGGGGTCCAGGACCCCAAAAAGGTTGAGAACCACTGAAGTACTGCATAGATAATGATAATCTACTTATGACCAAACTGCTAATTACCATTAATAGAGTAGAACAAGCTCGGATCTTGAACATAGGAGATTCAAGTCCGTGGGTGATTTGAAACTCGTTTTGAGTTTTGATTCGGATTTAGGCCGTTATCGGACTTTGTTGGGCTGAGCACTGGCTAGTTTCACTCTCTTGAGTTCAATAGGTGGGTCAGCTGACGTGGGTCACGCCCTCTATTGGTTCCGTTGTTGTGAAAATCAGAAGGGGGGGGATTTTCACTAAGTGCTTATAAGAGAGATTGAAATAAACCCAGCAGAACAAGCTCAGATCTTCAACAGAGGAGATTGCAGTCAGTTGGTAAGTGATTTGAAACTTGTTTTGAGTTTTGATTCAGATTTAGGCTGTTATCAGGCTTTGTTGGGCTGAGCACTGGCTAGTTTCACTCTCTTGAGTTCAATAGGTGGGTCAGCTGACGTGGGTCACACCCTGTATTGGTTCCTTTGTTGTGAAAATCAGACGGGGGTGGGTTCAGCTGTGGTACTTCCTGGTATTTAAACACACAGCTGCGCTGGAGCGTCAGCCCTTGTGTGTCAAGACCGAATTGGGTAAAGTCCTGCGAATCTACCTGTGTGAGTCCACCGAGCAAGGACACTGACTGGTTGTTCCCTTTTCAACTATTTTCTCTCTTTGCCTGCCTCACCCACCATGTGCTACAAAGACATCCCTGTCATTCAAGGTTATAGAAAAAAAATCACACCTGTTGAAGTCAATGCAACCATGAGAACCTCTATTCACCCAGTAAAGCCTCCTCTACTCACTCCTCCTTTACTTTTGGCTTATGGAATTGCCAATCGGCTGTAAATAAAACAGAATTTATCCAAGCACTTGCTAACCTGTCAGACATTCAGGTACTACCCCCGACCGAAACCTATATACATCCAGAAAACACTGCCACACTGGCCGCACTTTCTGTTGACTCTGCTTTCTCACACACACCCCATTCTGCTGGGTGTGGAGGCAGTGCGGGTGTCCTCATTTCCAAAGCCTGGAAATTCACTAAGCTTTCTCCACTAAGCAACAACTCCTTCTTTTAATACTTTGCAATCATGTTTACTGTTCCTATTAAGCTATTTGTTGTTGTCATATACTGCCCACCAAGGTGTCAGCTGGGGAAATTTGTAGTCGAACTAGACATGTTACTCCCAGCCATTCCTGATGATGACACACCACTGATTGTCATGGGAGACATGAATATCCATACTGACAAAACCCCAGTGACTGACTTCCCGTCGCTTCTCTCCTCTTTTGACCACAGACAGGTCCCCACCCCTCCCACACACAAAGCGGGCACTACTCTTGATCTGGTTTTGACTCGGAACTGCTCCACAGCAAATCTGACTGTCACCCCTTTATTCAATTCATGGCCTCCTTACTGGAACATTCTCAAGTTCCTCCACAAATGGTCTCCTTCCACCAAAATATCCGGTCACAGGATGAATCATCTAATTTTTTCTTTGGATTATTATTCTTAACCACAACTAAGTACATCTAATTGCTGTTATTCATATATTTTTAAATAGTTGTTGAATAGTTGATTTTCAACAAATGAAATCATTTCATTTTTTTTAAAAAATTAACCAAATTTTCTGGTGACTCACCTGTATCGCCCAGACAGTGACCTTTCTATCCACCCAGAAGATCAACTCCCTGACAAAATGAGTATAGACCAGAGGAATGTAAACTGAGTTAAAGTTTAGGCACAAATTATAATGAAAAACTAGTCCATAAATATCCTCTATAATTCTGTATCAGAAATGCATCGTTGTTTTCATCAGATTCAGTAACAGCAGTGAGAGATGAATCCTGTCCCCCGAATTGCATCTGATTTCCTTATCGTGGCTCTAGTGTAGCTATGTCCCCATTGTTCTATTTTTTTAGCTTTTCGTTCTCTTGATTGCATCCTATCATCAGTTGCCTAAATGATACAACAACCCCCAGTGATCATTAAATCTTAACTAATGTGGTATTCATGATGCTGTCTTAACAGATAGGACAATTAATAAAACTTTCTTAACAGATGACACA
Organism: Lampris incognitus; assembly: GCF_029633865.1. Taxonomy (NCBI): domain Eukaryota; kingdom Metazoa; phylum Chordata; class Actinopteri; order Lampriformes; family Lampridae; genus Lampris; species Lampris incognitus. The sequence continues at coordinate 16,452,120 of NC_079222.1, read as the reverse complement.
ATTTGTCAAATTGACATTATCCAGTCGAAAAGTATTAATCGGATATTAAGCCCAGTAATAAATGGTAGTGAGAGAAGTTAGGAAGGTGATCAACCAACAAACAAGAAACAAAAAGTACTGCCCTCAGAGGATAAGCACACATTCCTGATGAGGACAGCCGCTATTTCTTCCTATAGGCTTACATCACACCACTCCTCACCAGTTAATCTCACTGTCATGCACTGAGCCATTCAGCTGGCAGTTCACACTAGAGGAGGAACACAAAAATGAAAAGACTATGCAGGTGTGGAAAAGAGGGAAACACAGATGTGACAGATCACAATTGTCTAAATTGCTCTGTGCAGAAAAAAATCTCATCATCTTGATATAAAATACATAAACAGTTGACACATTTTACATATCATTGTGTGTGAATTTGTCAATACCTACTACGGCAATTTCAACAGATGGTTTTCATGGGCATCCAGCCTTTGACAAGTATGTGCCAAGTATGAACAAACCATTTGTTGATGGTGCTGGCCCCTGCTGGATCTCCTGGTATGTGGCTGGTGCCAGCTCCTTGGCCCGGGTTGTCTGTCATCACTCTGATGATGTACATCAGACAGGTCAGCAGCTTCAGGGAGAAGTTGAACACACGGATCCTCAGGCCTGAGGAGGAGAGTAACGGGCTCATCCATTAATCACACTCACATTTTCACTGCATAGTATAGTGTTAGTATGTATTATGCCCTTATATATATATAAAGATAGATGAAGGAAAACAACTTTAATACGTAGAAAAAAACACATTGGCAGCTGACGAGTTCATGATGCACAAAACAAGCTTGTTCTGCTATGTATATACAGTTTTTTTTCTTATATCTATCTTAATATTTCGCTCCTCATTTGTTGAACACTTTTATCAACACCATTGGTTGAAGAAGTACAGCAAGCTGTCCATAAGTGAGGCCTAAACAAAGGTTCACAGTTCTGGCTGCCAGGCTGAAGAGATACACTGAAGAGATACACTGGAGAAGTAAAAGCCAAAAGACTAAATAGCCTGTTCCTCAAAGAACCATCCAAAGTGTACTCCCAGTTGCAGAGTAACAAGGGAAAGACATCAGACCCACCCAGAGCAGAGACTGAGTGATAGCGAAAGGATATATGGGAAACGGATGGATCACACAACACTAATGCCCAGTGGCTGGTGGGCCTAAGAGCAGACCACAGCAATCATCACAGTGGCCGACATAGAACGACGAGTCTCAAACCTGAAGAGCTGGACTGCACCAGGCCCTGACATGATTCCCGCCTACTGGTTGAAGAAGCTAATGGCACTCCACGAATGCCTGGCGACACAGATTAACCAGCTGTTAACATCAGGGTCTCACCTTGACTGGCTAACACAGGGGAGAACAATACTGATCATGAAGGATCTCCACAAGGGTGCAACACTTTCAAACTACTGGCTTATAACCTGCCTCTCCACAACATGGAAGGTCCTTTCAGGCATCATTTCAGCTAAGATGAATGGGCATATTAGTCAATGCATGAGCAAAACTCAGAAAGGAATTGGGAACAACACCAGAGGGTCAAAGCATCAGCTACTGGTTTATAGAGCAGTCCCCCAAGACTCTAAGACCAGAGAGACCAACCTGAGCACAGCCTGGATAGACTACAAGAAAGCCTACGATTCAGTGCCCCACATCTGGTTACTGGAGTGCTTGGCACTATATAAAGCCAACAGGACACTAATAGCCTTCATCAAGAACTCAGTGCGGCAGTGGAAAACAACACCAGAGGCCAACTCAAAGACAATCACACAGGTAACCATCAAATCATCAAATATACCAAAATGATGCCATTCCACATAGGCCTTACCAGTCAAATCATCACAAAGAGTGGATATGGATAAAAGTTCAGAAGTGGAGTTACCATCAGCCACCTCCTATACATGGATGAAATCAAGCTATATACCAGGAATGAGCAAGACATTGACTCGCTGATCCACCTCACCAGGATCTACAGCGATGACATCGGGATGGCATTTGGACTAGACAAGTGGATTCGAATGGTGGCAGAAAGAGGAAAGGTGGTGAGCACTGAAGGGGTTGAATTACCAGATGGCAGGATAATGGACATCCAGGACAGTTGCAAGTACCTGGGTATTCCACAGGCAAATGGAAACCATGAGGAGGCAGCAAGGAGGTCAGCTAAAGCCAAATACCTCCAGAGAGTGAGGCAGGTCCTGAGGAGCCAGCTCAGTGGGAAGAATAAGATCCAAGACATCAACACATATGCTATACCAGTCATCAGATACCCAGCTGGAATAATAATCAGAAATCAGAATCAGAAATACTTTATTCATCCCGGAGGGGAAATTGGATAACTGGCCAAAGGAGGAGATAAAGGCCACAGATACCAGGACACAGAAACTCCTCACAACGCACGGAGGGTTCCACCCGAAGTCCAGTAGCCTGAGACTGTATGATAAGCGAAAAGATGTGGGCTGAGGGTTAGTGAGTGTCAGGGTCACTATCCAGGATGAAACAAGGAACATCCATGAGGGTCCACATCAGAAAGAGGGCCCCCCAGGACGAACTGCTGAGTAAGTACCTCAGGCAGCAGAAGACAGAGAGTGCGGAGGAAGAAGAAGAGGAAGTATCATGGAAGATCAAGCCCCTTCATGGGATGTACCATCGACAGATAGAAGACGTAGCTAATATTGAGAAATCCTTCCAGTGGCTAGAAAAGGCTAGACTGAAGGACAGCACAGAGACTCTGATCATAGCAGCACAAGAACAGGTACCCAGGACCAGATTGGTTGAAGCAGGGGTCTACCACACCAAACAAGACCGAAGATGCAGGATGTGCAAAGACGCCCCTGAGACAGTCCAGCACTTAGTAGCAGAGTGTAAAATGCTAGCTGAGAAAGCGTACACCAAAAGACATAATCAAGTGGCTGGGATAGTGTACAGGAATATCTGTACTGAATACAGACTGGAAGTCCCCAAGTCCATATGGGAGACAATGCCAAAGGGATTGAGATTGGCAGAGCTAAGATCCTGTGGGACTTCAAGTTCCAGACTGACAAGCAGGTACTGGCTAACCAACCAGACATCGGTGGTCGACAAGGAACAGAAGACCACAGTAGTGATGTGGGATGTGGAAGGTGAAATCCACAGCAGTCCCAGTGGTAATAGGATCACTATGGGCTGTAACCCCCAAACGGCTCCAGCAAATTCTAGGGACAACATCTGAGGTCTCTGTCCAGAAGAGTGCGGTCCTAGGAACAGCTAAGATACTGCACAGAACCCGCAAACTCCCAAGTCTCTGGTAGAGGACCCGAGCTTACGTCTCATTAGGCTAAATTTACTGACAGATGTTTTTACTGACTAGTTGTATGATTGAGGTAATAGACCTCCAGATTATACAAGAGCAAGCTGGGCAACAGCCAATATCCAGTGACTTACTTGATCTTTGGTTTTTGATGAAGAAAAGCTTCAGGCGCTCCTTGAAGGTATTTTCATTCACATAAAACTCTATCTGCACCCTGACAAGTGAGACAGGAAGGCAGAAATTACCACACATAAATCAGAAGCTCAGAAAGACATCGGAGCTAATAAAATAAGGATATACCGCTTTTTTGTAAAACACTATTTGAAGCTCAAACTTGACACGGGGTAAGTTCATATTCATATTATTGGTATTTATTGATCTGAGGTCAGTGAGTTGGATATCGGTCTCTGCACGTCTCTCTTCATTTGACATGTAGAACATACAGCTAAGACCAAACTACAGGGTGAAAAGTGGTCTGGGACCCTAAAATGATCAGAATTTGTAAAATTTATATATGTGGGTGTTGGTGTGTGTGTATCTCAAGCTACTAGCAAGAGAGATGCAGGCAGAATGAAATACCAATACTTGGTAGTAAGTTAAACACCTTCCGTTCATCAAAACTCTGGAGACAGAATCCATTGTCCTCAGGTTTACTGATTAGAAATAGGGTGAAATTGAGAACAGAAAAAAACCATAAACAAAACTATGCTTACTGTAAATACCCCATAAAGACACCACAAACACATTTCTATCAAGAATTACATAACCCCTTTTCAACTCTTACATGTTTGCATTGCATATTTAATAAACTATCAATCAATGACCCATAACAGTCTTATTTTAATATGGTGTCAACCGTTGTATTTTACTCTGACTCCTAGTGACTACAGCATTGGTTATAACACGGAATCATCCTGAAATAGCTTGGTAGCCCTTTTACATCAAACTAAACAAAACACCGTTGTTTTTTTATACCAAATAATTAATTACAATTGTAGATAATGATAAACGATCACATTACATACCAACGATGCTAGGAATGGTATAAGATGTGTGCAGATGTTTGCTGATGGAAAAAGATATCCTGAAAAATAGCTATCCTATCCTAAAAAGAGGGAACGACCATGGGGGGGGGGGGGGGCTAAGAGTACATCTGTCGCCATTTTACAATGCTGTAATTGCAAACATTCCCAAATCATATGTGAGTAGTACACATGGCCATTGTCACTCTAGTTAATGCTCACAGCAATTTGCGAATATGAAACCGATCGTTTTCCGTCGTCATGCCACTGTATTGTTTATAAGGGTGGGGATACCTGCAGTCAGCTGACAGATGAGTGATGAACCGTTTCTCTCTCAATAAACGGTGTGTCCAGAGATGAACTGATTCACTTTCTGTGATACAATTGTCTCATCAGAGAGGTTTGTGTAGAGCTCGGGTGGCTGGTGCAAGAGATATAATGCTCTCAGAGAATAATTATGTTCGCCAAACAACTGATTACGAAAGGACAAGAATAGCAACTCCCTTTAAATGCTTTTAATTTCATTTTATAACCCCCCCCCCCCCAGGGAGACAGGTTAGTCTTCATCAAGTGCAGAAAGTAACTCACAAGAAAGCGTGGTTCGTTAAATATGTTTTGCTATGCTAATTTTTTATTTTTGGTCTGCAAATAATGTTTTTCTTCTTTCTTCTTTACTCGGTTTGTTCCCTGTTTCTCAGGTGTCGCCCTGTGAAGTTTTAAAATAATAACTCAAATACCATGAAGCTGCGTTTGGGAATCTTTAGTGAACGTGTATAACGACAACGGTACATCCGCTGGTGTATCCGCTAGCCATGGCATACTAACGCACCTCCCTTACTCCCCTACTTCCGGGCTTAACACTTACTTTAGAGCGCCCCCTAGAGCGCCCCCTTGTGACCACAATAAAAATCACAACCAACACCAGAAACATTACTAAACATGTTACAAAACATGGATGTTACACGCCCCAGCGGATTTTATAGTTTCCACCAGTACCCTTTGCGGGCACAACACTAATGGAGGCCGTTGTTAACCCGGGCCTTGAGCGATCCAGTAGTGAGTCACGACCAATCCGATATGGTCTTGTCAATCCTCATACTCTTCATCTTCTTTCAGTTTGTTCCCTGTTTCTCAGGGGTCACCACAACGGATTTTAGAGTTTCCGTCTGTACCCTGTGAGGGTACAGCACTCATGGTGGTCATTGTTAACCCAGGCCTCGACTGATCCAGTATGGAGTCATACGGTACGGTCAGTCCTCATGATGATTTGGCAAAATTTCACGTCGGATGCCCTTCCTGACAAAACCACTAACCCTATGGATGGGGGGCAAAGGTAAAGCACTGGATGCCATCCCAGTATTCGTGAACTTGCACCCCATGCCTCTCACCAATTTGGTCTGCAAATAATGGCTTTAAAAAATACACCAGAATTTAGCAGTAAAAGCATTTTGCCTTACTTATCAAAGTTTTTTATAGAGCTAGGTGGCTATCATGAAATCCCGCCTTTGCCGTTGCAGAACAAGCACCAAAAAGCCAGAGGTAAACAACTTCATCGATACCTCGGTAATGTATCACAACTGCTATTTGTGTTGTGGATACAGAGATCACAGATCCATGATATCGTGCTCCTCCACCCCTCTCTTGCGCTGCGTAAATACACCAAAAGCGCGCTACCTTACGCACCAACTTGGAGAGCAGTTGTTTTGTTTTGTTCTGTTTTTGTGTTTTTAGATGTATGCCGACGTGCTCCCTGTCTGGAGATAGCCTACCTCTGCCCAGCATCACTGGCAAAAGAATCCATCCTCCAAGTGCCCAAGGGTGGATTCACCCACGTGGGGATGACAGTCTTCTGATCCATTGTCCGGTTTGTTTTAACGTCTTTCTGCCTTCGGTGGACGAGAGACACCCGTGGCTGCCACAAGCCTGACGAAACGATGCTTGGTGTGCGCACGTTTACCCTACTGCAAAGATTGTTGTTGGGCACTGCGCCTCCACACTGCTCTAAAAATAAACAATACGTACAAGTGTGTGTGTCTGTCCTGAACCGGTTTGTTGTGCAAATCCCAAATCTGAAAACATTCCCCACATTTTTCTTCTTTCCAGAATAAAGAAAAAACAGAAGCACGGAAGGGTGATATATGAGGGGGGAAAAATATCTTAATTTCAAATTCACGATTTCACTCCCAGAGATGTTAAATGTCAAGTCGGTATGAGTCAAAGCTGTGCTTGCACAAATACACTCGGAGACACAAATCATATGTGTAACATTTAAAACACTCTTCCCTATGCAGTCCCCAGCAACTCTCTCTCTCTCTCTCTCTCTCACTCACTCTCTCTCTCTCTCTCTCTCTCTCTCTCTCTCTCTCTCTCTCTCTCTCTCTCTCTCTCTCTCTCTCTCTCTCTCTCTCTCTCCTCTGTCTACCTGACTAGTTCATGGTTCTGTTGCCACAGCAACATTACTACGACAAGAATAACCCAAACTGAAGCGTGGTCCTCGTTAACCTCCCCAGCAGCACGGGTGCTTCTGAAGATCCGGTAACATTCTCAGAGGGGCAGGGAGTCTCATTTTAATTGGAGTCATTTAAATCTCCAAAGACCCCCATGCTTGGACAGACTTCATTAAACATCAGTCTAGAAACACAAGCATCCATACAAACATCTGCACCATACACAGTAAAAAACTGAGTGTTAATTTAACTCTGAGAGTTAATTTACTGTGTACAATACTGTTTTGTTTTGTGTTTTTTTTCAACATTAGAAAACTGTCTTGGGGGCGTCCGGGTAGTGTAGTGGTCGTTGCCTACCAACACGGGGATCTCCGGTTCGAATCCCCGTGTTACCTCCGGCTTGGTCGGGCGCCCCTACAGACACAATTGGCCATGTCTGCGGGTGGGTGTTGTAATATTTGCTAGTAATATTTGATTTGCTAATGTCCCTTACGGCTTTCCGTAGCGCCACAACAAAGTCACGTGATGTACGTAACAACGTCAGTCGGAATCCGGTCGGTGAATAAACACCCAGCACGAGAGAAGTCGTCCTTGCTTCATTAATGTTATAAGTTAACATAGCCAGAGGGCACAGATCATTACATGGTGTCAGAGTAGCGGAGTTTAAATACCCAATATGGATTCGTACGGCGTTCCAGCTCCACGGATGGACTGGGAATCGGCGAACTTACCTGAAGCATGGAGACGATTTCGACAAACAACGGAGCTAATGTTCACGGGCCCCCTGCGCGGGAAGAACGAAGAGGAGAAATGCAGCTACCTCCTGCTCTGGATAGGGGAAAAAGGGCGAGATGTGCACAACACTTGGACACTCAGCGGAGAACAAGCCAAGAAGCTAGAAACGTACTACGATAAGTACACTGAGTACATCACCCCCAAAGCAAACCCGATTTATGCCAGATATAAATTTCATGAAAAGATGCAGGGAGAGAGTGAATCCTTCGAACGATTTGTAACTGAGCTAAAGCTCCTAGTCAAAGACTGTGGCTACCCAAATGCCGACGAGATGGTCAGGGACCGCATCGTGTTTGCCACCAACTCACCCAGAGTGAGAGAAAAGCTACTTAGCCAGGGAGCTGAGCTAACGCTAGAAAAAGCCATAGATGTAGCCCGCTCACACGAGCTAGCAAAGCAACAGCTAACGTTTATGGGCCAGGGCAGCACACATGAAACGGTGCACGCATTAGGCAGAAAGACTTACAAACCGAACGCACCCAAAGCAGCTAACGCTAACTTCAGACAAAGGGACGTTAGCACCGCCGCTAAGGCGTGTAGCTATTGTGGAGGGCTACACGGCGCTAAAGCCACTTGCCCAGCTAAGGGTAAACAATGCATTAAATGCAAGAAGCTCAATCATTTTGCTAAAGTATGCAAGTCTAGCTCCCAGGGACAGACAAAGTACTACCGCGGCACAGTACATGCCGTCGGAGAGAACCCAGAAGAGTGCACCACTGACAGAGAACAGGAAGAACTGTACTTCGACAACATTACAGTGGAGAGCACCGCTGTGGGAGAACAGACAGAGCTGTACATAGACTGCATCTCAATAGAGAACAACGGAAAAAGCAACGAGCAGGCTTACGTAGAGGTTGGAATTGGCACACCTCCACAGAAGGTAAAGTTTAAACTAGACACTGGGGCACAGGCCAATACTATTCCCACCAACCTGTTCCAGGCGCTGTTCAAAAATGTGACACTGAAACCAGCAATACACAGACTCACTGAATATGGAGGAGGCGCGCTGAGCGTGAAAGGCACATGCAAACTCAAATGTAAGTACAGAGACAATGCAATGATGCTGGACTTTTACGTCATTGACACAAACGCCCCACCAGTCATGGCAATGAAAACATGCCGTGACCTAAACTTGGTAAAAATAGTGATGGCTGTGAGCGAGGAAAACAATGTCACATCACAGAGCATAATGGATGAGTATGCAGATGTTTTCCAGGGAATAGGAGAGTTCCCAGGCGAGTGCACCTTCCGCGTCACACCAGATGCAACGCCGGTCGTCTGCCCGCCACGCAGAATCCCCATCGCCCTACGCAGCAAACTGAGGGACGAGCTTGACAGCATGGAGAAAGGCGGCATAATCTGTAAGGTAACAGAACCCACAGAATGGGTGAACGCACTCGTCATTGTTGAGAAGCCAAAGACAGGCAAACTTAGAGTGTGTTTAGACCCCAGAGCTCTTAACAAAGTGATACAACGACCTCACTACCCCCTCCCCACGCTGGAGGACGCCACCACAAAGCTTGCTGGAGCTGAGTACTTTAGCGTGTTAGACGCGCGGTCAGGCTATTGGGCCATCAAACTGAGCACTGAATCCTCAATGTTGACGACATTTAACACAGTGTTTGGCAGGTATCGTTTCCTCAGACTGCCATTCGGAATCGTGTCCGCTCAAGACGAGTTCCAGAGACGCGTGGATGAAACATATGAAGGATTGGACGGTGTGACGGCCATAGTGGACGATATACTAGTGTTCGGCAAGACTAAAGAGGAACATGACCAGCGTCTCAGAGCGATGCTGAAGCGCACAAGGGAGCGAGGGGTGCGGCTCAACCCCGACAAGTGTCACATATGCGTGTCCGAGGTAAGCTACTTCGGCCACACGCTCTCACACGAAGGCATCAAACCAGACCCACACAAGGTGAAGGCGGTCAAGGACATGCAACCCCCACAGAACAAAGCAGAGCTGGAGACAGTCCTCGGCATGATCAACTACCTCGCCAGATTTGCTCCACACCTCTCACAGATAAACTCACCCCTCAGACAGCTTCTGAAACAGGACAGTGAGTTTGTGTGGGATGCAGTCCACGACAAGGCGTTCCAAGAGATGAAGAATCTCATTACACAGCACCCAGGTCCAGTACTCTCATATTTCGACCCGCAGAAAGAGCTGCGACTCCAAGTGGATGCATCCAAAAGTGGCCTTGGGGCTGTCATGCTCCAAGATGGCAAACCAATTGCCTATGCGTCCAAGTCACTCAACAGCACTGAAGAAAACTACGCACAGATAGAGAAGGAGCTCTACGCTGTGGTCTTCGGCTGCAAGAGGTTCCACGAGTACATGTATGGACGAAAAGTGATTGTGGAGTCAGACCACAAGCCTCTGGAGGCAATACTAAAAAAGCCACTGGCAGCAGCACCACCCCGGCTGCAACGGATGATCCTGGCGCTCCAAAAATACGACATCCAAATCATCCACCGCCCCGGTAAGGACATACCGGTGGCCGACACACTGTCACGCAAGTCAATAGAACACCACGACAGTGACCTACAGGAAGGGATGGAGGCCCAAGTGCACACAGTCCTCAGCAACATCCCTGTGAGCGACACAAGACTCACAGAAATCAAGCAGGAAACAGCGCAAGATCCACAGCTCACCGCACTCAGACGAGCCACACTCACTGGCTGGCCAGACACAAAGAAAAAGTGCCCGCCCAGCATCCAGGAATACTGGAACCACAGAGCAGAAATCTCAGAAATGGACGGTATCCTGTTCAAAGGTGAGAGAATCATTGTCCCCCAAAAGCTTCGCAAGGACATGATACAGCGCATCCATGCCAGCCACCTTGGCGTGGAAAAAAGCAAATGCCGAGCAAGAGACTTACTGTTCTGGCCTGGCATGGGGAAACAGATCGAGGATGCGGTAGCAGACTGCAGCATATGCCAAGAACGGCGCAGCGCAAATGCAAAGGAACCAATGATGTCACACGCCATACCCGAGCGGCCGTGGCAAGTGATAGGCACAGACCTATTCACATGGAACTCACAGGACTTCATAGTCACTGTGGACTACTACTCCAGATTCTTCGAGCTAGAGAGACTTTACAGCTGCACCTCATCTGCCGTCATCATGAAGCTGAAAGCAGCAATGGCTCGACACGGAATCCCCGAGACTATCATCAGCGACAACGGTCCGTGCTACAGCTCTGGTGAGTTCCGCAACTTCTCACAGACATGGGGTTTCTCACACACCACCACAAGCCCCCACTACCCACAGAGCAACGGCCTCTCCGAGAAGACTGTCCAGACGGCCAAACGCATCCTGGACAAAGCCAAAGCTGAGAACAAAGACCCCTACATGAGCTTACTGGAGTATCGCAACACACCGGTGGACAACCTGAAATCACCGGCACAGCTACTGATGAGTCGGAGGCTGCGGTCCATTCTCCCATCAACAGCAAAACACCTGCAGCCACAGATCGCCAGTCAGGAGGATGTTCACAAAAGGAGAGAGGTATGTCAACAGCGCCAGCAGGCATACTACAACCGAACAGCCAAACCTCTGCCCCACCTGCCCGCAGGCACACCAATCCGCTTCCGGCAGGAGGATGGATCCTGGAGACCTGCAACTGTGGAAAGACCAGCGAACACAGAGAGGAGCTACCACATCCAAACCAAAGAAGGTCAGATCTACCAACGCAACCGTCAACACCTGCGACAAAGCAGAGTGAACACTCACACTACGCACACACACACTTCACAGCAGACTGTTACCAGCGCTAACAACAACACACAAGCCCATCAGCAAGAGCATGCTGAACCTCCAGACACGAACAATCAGCGACAACCAGACACACAGCCTGGTTACACCACGAGGTCAGGTCGCACGGTCAAACCAAGACAAATCCTTGACTTATGAATGTAAAAAAAAAAAAAAAAAAAAAAGATGAAATGTTATTACGGTGTCACATTTAGACAGGGAAGGAAATGTTTTACACTACTTTGTTGCAGTCCAGTTATATAAGAGTTCCATTTTCATATTCTTTCTTATTAAGATTGTATTCGTTTATAAACGTGCTCAACGTGGTCTGTATCTCTGCAGAGAAAGCAGCACTTTTCAGAAAAAGGGAGATGTAATATTTGCTAGTAATATTTGATTTGCTAATGTCCCTTACGGCTTTCCGTAGCGCCACAACAAAGTCACGTGATGTACGTAACAACGTCAGTCGGAATCCGGTCGGTGAATAAACACCCAGCACGAGAGAAGTCGTCCTTGCTTCATTAATGTTATAAGTTAACATAGCCAGAGGGCACAGATCATTACAGGTGTGTGTCCTGGTCGCTGTAGTAGCGCCTCCTCTGCTCAGTCGGGGCGTCTGTTCGGGGGAGGGGGGGGGGCTGGGGGGAATAGTGTGATCATCCCACGCGCTACGTCCCCCTGGTGAAACTCCTCACTGTCAGGTGAAAAGAAGCGGCTGGTGACTCCACGTGTATGGGAGGAGGCATGTGGTAGTCTGCAGCCCTCCCCGGATCGGCAGAGGGGGTGGAGCAGCGACCGGGACAACTCGGAAGAGTGGGGTAATTGGCCGGGTACAATTGGGGAGAAAAGGGGAAAAGAAAGAAAAAAACTCTTGTAGCTTTGTTTTTGTTTGGTTTGGTTTTGTTGTTTTTTTTAGGGGGGTATTGGTGGTAGATGTTGGTATAGCAACATCAGTTGCATCTAGGGGTTAGGGTCAAACATCACTCAAACTGGTTCATACTCAGTCTTGTGTGTCTGGGCAAAGCAAGATGGAAGAATGAAAGACAGACGGCGAGGGAGGGGGAGTGTGTTTCTGAGCCTTGGAATTAAATAGCAAAACGTAGTCAAAAAAAGCAGGAGTGTGGGAGGCACTGCTCCATCCACCCACCCCCTTTCCCCGCTCCCCATCCTTCACTTTCCTCTGTTCAGTGTCCCTACCTTTTCTCTTCTGCTAAGGTTGTTTTTTTGTTTTGTTTTGTTTTTTTAGTTTGAAAGAGTAACTTATAGCTGACCTCTCCCATGAGTCATTGCTTCTGAGGGGATGCCAGAAGAGCCTATTCAACTTATACCCTTCATCCACACTGGCACGAGTCCTTTGTCTCTGATGCTCGATCTGGCTCCTGAGTGAAGTCTAGGGACCCTATACACCGCAGCTCTGGCCTTTTAAACCTGTTTCCTATTCAAACTCTTATACATTTAATTTTAAGTACATTAAAATGTACTAAATTACTTTTGGTGGAAGGAACTGGTAAGAGGAATTGGTGCACCCAGCGAGAGGGATAGAAAATGTAGTGGAAAGAAAGACACTACTTCTTTTTTTCTGTCAGTGAATGTGTTGGTATGTATGTTTACAGATGTTCAAGTTGTTAGGTCCTCCGCTGAAACCACGCGTCCTCCCACTGGCCTCCAGTCTGATCTCAGCAGAGCTTTTTCTGCCTTCCCTTACAAAGTCTTCCTCGGTGCTTTCCCGCCGTTTAGACTAACACTCTAAAAGGTAAACACACTGCCCACTTCTTTTTAAGAAACAAAATGCTGATCAGTTTATTTGGTCACTGGTCATGGCCCTACCTACACAGCCTGGAGCAGATATGAGGAATATAATTGGTCCTGTGAAGGGGGGGGGGTATATACAGGTGGATGAGAGGCCAAGAGAGATAGATAACACTCCCCAGGTGCTAGCATTGATAGTATTCACTTTGTATATGTAACGACCACGGATGTGTAGACTCGCTAGCCCTTGGCTAACAGGTCGGACCCTTTAGTCGACTGGTCAACGTTGGCGCTTACGGAGCGGGAGATCTGTGTTCGAGTCCTGGCTGCGGCGGTTCCCGGCTGCCCCCGGTTGTGTGTTCGTATCTGTTTATGGAAGCCTGCTTTTGTGAGACGCCATTATTGCAGAATGATAGCTGAGGATGATCCTTTGCGCACTGTGACCAATGGTATGTGCTGAATATAGCAGCAGCTGGTGCACAAAGACCTGAGGGCAGACCGAAAAATAACACATTTGCAGGCACAGTCATTGCCAAACGCCAACGTCTGCCAGGAGCAGCAAACGGGTGCAGACGCGGGGTAGAATGCTGTGCAGAAAGACGTCAACATATAGATATTATCATCAGTGAGAAAGTAGCGATTGTCGTAAGAACAACCGAGCAAAGCTTATCTTCAGTTGAATATTGTAGCGAATTCGGAGGGCAGTCCGGAAGACCGTCTTCACAGCCGGGACGCGAACCCGTGTCTCCCGCTCCGCAAGCGCCAACGTTAACCAGTCGACTAAAGGGTCCGACCCGGTAGTCAAGCGTCTACTTATCCACGCACGTTACACGCTACAATATACTGGCAGATTTAGCATTTCTTTGGTTAAAAAAAAGTAAATTATAAAAACGTTTTTGCACTAAGTTTTGAAAATGTAGTGACTGATCGTGACACAGTGATTCTCAGTGTGACCCAAACTCAGCTGTGAGATTTAGGGATGCATTCTTGGCAAAATTCAACGTAGCTTTATGAGAAAACACGCGCGCGCGCACACACACACACACACGCACACACGTGCGCCTTAGAGATAACGATGAAGAAACGCAACATTTTTTTAGCACCACGGACAGCGCCGACACTCTCCGCAGTTGTACGGATAATCCTACATATTCAGTCTCAACAATGCACATTCTTGGTATGAAGTGTATTCACAGCACTTTCACAACTTTACAGCCAACGCATTTCTGTCCACAATGCACAAACAGGGCATGCTGTTGACTATAACAGTTTTCTACACTGACACTTAGGTATTCAAACTCCGAATCTGATATATCAATGATTATGAATCTATGATCATTCAGTATCTTCTATACTGGGTTATGCCTGCACTGTATTTTAGTTTATTTTTTTAAACGCCTTGTCCATGATGCCTCCCACCTGTCGTCATGCTGGTAGCTCCGGTCCCCCAGCAGCACATCTCTGAAGCGGAGGCGGTGTGGCAGGGGCAGCGCCTCGCTCTCCACCTGCTCCATTTTAAGGGTGGATATGTCCAGGATGACCCCTCTGTTGTTACTGTTGGTCTGAATGGGAGCTGGAGATGAGCTGAGAGACAAACAGGGGCAAGAAAGAAAGACAAAGAAAAACAAAGCAAGAAAGAAAGAAAGAAAAACAAAGAAAGAAGGAAAGAAAGAAAAACAAAGAAAGAAGGAAAGAAAGAAAAACAAACAAACAATAAAAGAAACAATGAAAGAAAAAAGAAACAAAGAAAGAAACAAAGGTAAATAAACTGAGGAGGAGAGAAATGGAGGGGTTAAAGGAAAGGTAGTATGGGGAGTAAGAGGGAATAAACGGAGGATGAGCAAGAAATGCAAACTGGAAAGCACAACGGCAAGTGGAGGACAGTGACAGAGAGAGGTGGATCAAGGTCAAGGAGATGTGAAGAAGAATAACATGGGCATGGAACAACGTTAGGGTGACAGAGAATAGGAGGAGTGCATGAAAGTAAAAAAAAAAAAAAAGAGGAGCAGAGAGATAAGCCTTGCCCAGACTTGGACCAGAGGTTGTTGTGTTTTTCAGTGTTGTGTACTGACTGCAGTTAGCCTTTATACAGCTAACATGGGGATCTGTCTGTCATTTGTGCTGTAATTTGAGCTGTTCAAACAATATGTGCAAACAACGCCTCAGAGTCATACGGGCAATGTGAAAGGAGGTCCAGTCAACATACTGAGGAGTCATGCATGCTAGCTGATTCAATATCCTGTTGCAGACCCAAGCACACATATTGCCCATTTTACCACTGACATAACTGTTCGTGCTTGTGACTGGTTGACATGTTCTGGTGTGAAGGAAATACTGCAATTACTGAATTAAAAAAACGATGAAATGCTATGTTCCTCTATAGCAGGGGTCTCAAACTACCGGCTCGCGGGCCACGTACGGCCCACCCTGCCTGCACTCTCTTCTTCACCTCTCTTCCGCACGCCACGTTACTTTGAACAGTTAAACTCATACACATTCGTCACCTCTACATGCATCCTCACCATTTAGAAGTTTTCATTACTACTCGGTACAGCAACACAGGGGTGACATTTAATTTAGTTTAAATACTTGGGGTCAACTGTTCAAAGTAACAGGGAATGTGGAACAGAGGTGAAGAAGAGTGCAGGCAGGGTGGAGTGGGTGGAGAAGTGTCAGGAGTGATCTGTGACAGAAGGGTATCAGCAAGAGTTAAAGGGAAGGTTTACAAGATGGTAGTGAGACCAGCTATGTTATATGGTTTGGAGACAGTGGCACTGATGAAAAGACAGGAGGCAGAGCTGGAGGTGTCAAGAGTTGAAGATGCTAAGATTTTCATTGGGAGTGACGAAGAAGGACAGGATTAGGAACGAGTATATTAGAGGGACAGCTCAGGTTGGACAGGTTGGAGACAAAGCAAGAGAGGCAAGAAGGAGATGGTTTGGACATGTGTGGAGGAGAGATGCTGGGCATATTGGGAGAAGGAGGCTGAATATGGAGCTGCCAGGGAAGAGGAGAAGAGGAAGGCCAAAGAGGAGGTTTATGGGTGTGGCGAGGGAGGACATGCAGGTGACTGGTGTGACAGAGAAAGATGCAGAGGACAGGAAGAGATGGAAACGGACGATCTGTTGTGGCGACCCCTAACGGGAGCAGCCAAAAGTAGTAGTAGTAGCAGTAGTAGTAGTAGCAGTAGTAGTAATAGTAGATTACATTGCTGCTTCTCATTGAATGTACCTGATCAGTATTAGTTTATAATCAGTGTTGATTAGCATTTGTTGATTTCCTCTTCTGCTTGATTGTTGTAATAAATTGTTGTCACTGAAGTAAGTTGTCCCGTCTGTTTTTTTGACAGTATTTACTGGAGCCATCCTCTGCCTAGTAAAGTACTGTAATTGGTGCAACATTTGAATGGTTCAATTATAAATATTGGACAACCAAAAGTAATTATTAATAAATTTATGAGACTGATTTGATAACCCCGTTGCATCTACAAATGAAAACACATACAAGATTTCTTGTTGATATAAAAAAAACTAGTTGAGTGCATTAAAGTCAGCATTCAAATTAAATAGTTTGTGGAACCTGTGTATTAACATTTCTTTTGCAGATTTGGTCTGGACAATAAATCAATATTACAGTAAAACAGCATGGGCAGCATTCAATAGTTGGCTGTAGGTAGAAGAGAAACAGAAATGCTGCAACTTTTATTCTTGACTACAAAAAAGGCGTAGCAGCCATTGAGGCTTGAGTGCCGTCAGCTCACCAGTAAATAGTCTCCACCCTTGTTAAAATGTGACCCTTGGACCAGCGCGAATGCAGATGGTCTAAACTTCATCAAACTACATTGCCACATTGTTCTAGTTATATTAATCTCGCCACACTGGAGTCAAGTTTCAACTGTTTTCCTACTGGAGTTGTTTCCAACATGTGTTTGCACCAGTGTTCGTCCTACCCAGTCAAAAAAATTCAACAGCGGTATACTGAGACCGGAGAGTGTGTATAACCATGATAAATATACCAATTACATAACCTGACTGCATGGTCTAGACTGGTAGAATAAAAAATTTTAATGTTTGAAATGTTACAAATTGAAGCTAAACCAATATTTATTCACTTCTTAGATATGGGAAGCCATTACAATGTCACAATTTTATTTAGCAGATGCTTCTATCCAAAGCGACATACATCTGAGTTAATACAACACAAGCAAGGATCTGGTCAGGAGGCAACAATGCAAATAAATGCCAAAAAACTAGGTTCAATTCCAATAGGACATACGTAGGTGTCAACGGGCAGCACAAAGGCAATGCATAGGGTGCATAGAAACGTTTTTGTTTTTATTATCAATACCATCAGGTGTGGAGGTGTTCGTCAAAGAGCTGGGTCTTTAGCTTCTTCTTAAAGATGGAGAGGGACACAGTAGACTGAATGGAGTTTGGTAACTTGTTCCACCACTGGGGAACTACAGAAGAGAAGAGTCTGGCTGGTGACTTAGGACCCCGTTGTGGCGGAAGTGGCAGGCGCCTTTCATTGGCAGAGCATAGTGAGCAGGACTGAGTGTAGACCTGAATGAGGGAGTTTAGGTAGGCGGGAGCCGTTTTAGTTGCTGTTTTGTAAGCGAGCATCAAGGTTTCGAATTTGATGGGGTCAGCTAGCGGGAGTCAGTTGAGGGATATGAACAGCGGAGTGACATGTGCTGTTTTGGGTTGATTGAAGACCAGATACGCCACCGCATTCTTGATCATTTGAAGAGGTTTGAAAGTCCGTGCAGGGAGACCTGCCAGTAAGGAGCTGCAGTATTCAAGAGCCTGTACCAGGAGTTGTGCTGCATGCTCAGACAGGTAGGGTCCAATTTTCCATTACTTAAGCATTAATGGAAGAGCCACAAATTATTAATTTAAATTTCCCTTGAATCAGTCGGCGCCTTCTGTGCTGACTGAAGCCACAGCTGAAACATAGTATGGTCCTTCTCTGATATAAGTCTTCAGACTCAGGTAATTCTGACTTCCCATGATGTCTGCTGCTGTTGATGAAGTCACAAGTGCCCCCACTAGTTCAAATTTGGCATCCTTGGCTTCCTTGCTTTTGCTTGTTGAGCGGTCCACAATGAACTCCATTAAGCCTGGGGTGCTGATCATCAACTTCTGTCCCCATGGCTGTGGAGCAATGGCCTGGAACATCACACACACACACACACACACACACACACACACACACACACACACACACACACACGTTTTTGAAAAGGAAAGACCTATTATCACTGTAATATTGACTATATGACTGTTGACTATATGATGTGACACTTTGGTATAAATCTACTCCTAAACTGAAGTTACTAACATTTACATTAAAAACTGACTTAGGGCAAGTGATTAATGCAAAGTGTCTGTCAGTGGCCAGTAACTGTAAGTTATGCTCCAAACCAATTACAAAGAATAAATGTCTCTATGACATAAATGAAACCATTACTTTAGGATTTGTAATTTACACTTCAAATAAACAATCGGGTCAGAATGTCAGGCCACAGGGCTCCATCTTTTAATAAAAAAATTGGAAAGGCAATAACGAAATTTTCTTTCTTGACATGATAAAAGACTTAATCATTCATTCATTATCCAAGCCACTTATCCCAACCGGGGTCGAGGGGATGCCGGCGCCTATCCCAGCAGTCATTGGGCGGCAGGCAGGGAGACACCTTGTACAGGCCGCCGGTCCATCACAGGGCCAACACACACATTCATAATTAGGGACAATTTTGTATGGCTGATTCACCTGAGCTACATCTCTTTGGACTGTGAGAGGAAACCGCAGTACCCAGAGGAAACCCACGCAGACACGGGGAGAACATGCAAACTCCACACAGAGGATGACCCGGGATGACCCCTAAGGTTGGACTACTCCGGGGCTCCCCAGGACCTTCTTGCTGTGAGGCGACTGCACTGCACTAACCACCGTGCCACTGTGCTGCCCACTTAATTATTGAGCCTCTACACTTCTAAGTACAACAACACAGAGATGACATAGGAACAATGAGATTGAATGTTTGAGGCAGCTAAGTACTCACAGTAAATATGCCCAGAGCCCCACAGTGTAGCTCAGGGAAAGGCTGTGTGCTGATGTTTCGGATCATGTCCATGGGCTGGACAGACACGATGTGGAACCATGACTCAGTCAAGGCCAAAAGGGCCTCTGTTTGCTGCTCTGTCTGCAAAGTAACATGGTTACTGTAGATGCATCTTTGTCATTATAAATTCACACTGTCAAGGGCCTTGCAACTCCATAGCCCTCTATAGTTTACAGGGGTATAGATATAGATATATGAAACATAACTTTAGGAAATCATGTCTTTATGCATGCTCAATAATCCAGGTAAGAAAACCAAAGAAAGTTGAATCAGTTCATCTGGATACAATGTTTACTGACAGAAATGTTTCATCTTATAAACAATACAGCTGCATAACGACCGAAACCGATATTGCACATGAAACCAGTTGTTGTTTTCTGTCGTTATGTAACTATTGTTTATAAGGGTGGGGAATTCTGCAGTCAGTTCAGACTGAAGAGGTCATTTAGATGAGTGATGAAACGTTTCTGTCAATAAATGTTGTATCCAGATGAACTGATTCAACTTTCTTTAAGAAATCATCCACACACTGCTTCTGCAAAACACCAACAGAGTTAAGTCTGCAAACAGCGGTTGAACTGGTTTTGCAGAAGCAGTGTGCCTTTTATTCACTACAAATACACAAAATGATTTAGTATAACAATACTACTACTTTCAGCTGCATTTAGCCCATTTAAATTGGCTGGATTTAGTATAACACTAATAAAGTATAATACCATTAGAGTATATATGTAAATTCAGCCGTAATCAAGTATGACATTAGGCACACAGATGGCATTCAAATAAAAAGTACTATTAGTTGTTTGTCCAGGTACCCACTTGGAGCGTGAGCAGGTTTGAGATTGCATCTAAGCTGCGCACTCTCATCTCTGTGGCTCCAGAATTGGCCAGTTGGCTCATTCTCACCAGTACTGCCTTAAACTTTTCTCCTGAGCCAACACAGAATGAAACAGTAAGATTGGATATCCCAAAATATCCCAAACCAGGTCTAGCTTTAATGTCAAACAACATAAACCACAAAATAAACATGAATTTTACACATTTTTATGATTTGTGGGACAGAGCTTACATTTATAGCATTTTTCCAATGAAAGTGAAAACAAGTAAACATTTTCAAGGCAAAAAATGAAGTCATTCACACACTTTCATTCATCTTTCGTATTTTTCCTCATCCTTTAAATGCTTTGCGACTCCTCTCGTATGTCACTATAAGTAAAGGTTACTTTTATTTACAAGACAGAAATAAGACACAAATAAACACCAACCGGTTTTCTGCAGGACCTGTTTTCCCTCCACAGTGGCTCCAAGAAGCCCTAAAGTGTCAAGGGCTACCACAGTCAGTGCAGGGTCTGGGTCCAGAGCCATCTCAAACACCTTATTCTGGAAGGCTGGGTAGGTCTCACAAACTTGCTGTGGGCTTTCCATGATGGCCAGCTTCCCAAAGAATCTGATTAAACCTATAGGGGTAATATTTTACAGTTAGAACCTTGTTAGACATTTAAATTTACAGTTGCAGTTCGGCTACTGCTCTGACTAATGGCAGTATTCTTCCCATAAGCATGCAACTTATTACAACGTAATAGTAATTTTATTTATATACCACTTTTCTAAAACAATGTTATAAAGTGCTTTACAAAGAAAATAAAACCAGACAAGGCAAAAATAAGTAAGCATAAAAATAAAAACACTGTGAATGAATAAAAACAAATATCAAACATTTGTAAAAGCTTTCATATAAAGAAAAGTTTTAAGACGGGATTTAAAAGAAGCTAGAGACTTGGTTTGTCTTAGTTCAGTAGGAAGAGAATTCCGTAGTGTGGGGGCTCTAACTGGAAAAGCCCGATCACTCTTCGTAACAAACCCGAGACCTGGGAATAACCAGCAGGGCTCCATCTGCAGATCTTAATGGTCGAGGGGACGTATACCAGGTCAATAAATCAGAAATGTATGTAGGAGCATGAATAATGACGAAACACAAACTTTTCCCTACAAAGTAGGGGCAAGATGATACATTTAGTTCAGCTGATTTTAAATGTATATTGTTTATCTGTATGGACCAAACTAATCAAACTTTTCAGCCAACAGTACTGGCAAATTGTACTTGAAATTTGAAGTCAGCTTAGCTTAAACTGGAAATTATTTTAAGGGAGCAGGGCAAGTTAAAGGGAAAAATTATCATTAGTTTACACCTAAAATGCTCTGACAATGAGAAAATAGCACTACATTACATCCAAGGAAAGACCCTTTCATGGATCAAGTATATTCTTTTTCAACTTACAGGTGATGTTTGATAGTACATTAGACTTGTCCTTCTATTTATCAGACTTTTGACTATTCAAAGTCTGGTATAGATTTTTATATTACAATTTTTATATTTTACATTATTATTATATTTTTATATTACAATTTTATATTGCAATTGTTAATAGTATGTAATTAAGGTTATTTTTGATAAATTAGTGAAACGTTTTCCATTAACTAACTGCGTGGAAGCAGACAAAACCAAAACAGGAACATAATGGGAAAACGTGGATTTTAGCGGTCAATGCATATCCATAGTGAGACTGATGTGAATACAAGGTAAATATGTAATATTGATATGATAAAAAGTTTATTTCTCCATTGAGCATATTAGGATGCTCAATGGACTTAGGATGCTTCTGAAATTGTGTTACCAGTAACCCATAATTGCAATGGTTCACCTGGAAGGTAGAGGGAGGAAAATGGGTCAGTGTCTGTTGCTATGATCATGTTGGAGACCTTATCCATTATGCCCTGCTGGGCCAGGTACTGTCGGCCATGCTGACTGTGGGCCAGAGTGGTCACCATCTCAATGGCAGTGGCCCTGTTGAAAGCAGAAATGATCAGTTAACAGCAGGTAAACAGATAAAGACAGATATTTACAGTTAATCACTCTTTTTCCAGCTCCCTTTATGTGTATCAGTGCGTAAGTGTGTGCGTACGTGAGTGAGTGCGTGCGTGCGTGTACAATTAAACGTATAACCTGATGAGTACATCCTCTCCTGTCAGTTCAGCTAGCAGTTGAGAAATGAAGCTGCTGTTGGCACAGTAACTGAGAGAAACGGCAGACACAGATGAGATGTCCACAATTAGCTGCAAGCAGAAAGAAGAATCAGACTTTTGGGCAATCTTTTGGGTTATGAATGTAAAAAGTTGTTTTACTCAAAGAATTAACAAAACTGGGCACATTCTAGTGGCTCAACCAGATAAATGTGCCTACTTGATGATTTCAGACCTAATGGCACTTTCATGGGTTTGACTCCCATCCCTTCTCTCTACAAGAAATTTTAAGCTGCAGAATGAAACATTATGTGAAAGATGGAATTTGGTAGTTGGTGTACCCACATGATACACTCATTTAAAGAACATGTCAGTGTAGAGGGGCAGCCAGAACAGGATTGCTGGTGAAAATAGGTATTAAGTGTACTGGTCATTAAACCTGTGCCCTTATAAAACCCAAGGAGCCTTTCTGCAGCAAACAACTGTACCATACCCATTGTACGGACAATATACCAAAATCTGTTTTCAGAAAAAATTTATAACATAACACAAAGCAATACCTGCACTATCTAACTGAACTTCTGTTTCAATGGGCTGGTCTCCAATTTTGGCATTTTGGCTGTGAAATAACAGGTCTGAAGGAATTAAAACTTTAATGTGAGCTCAGGAACTTTCTTATACAGGTGACAAATGAAATTTTGGAAAGTGGACTGGCAATTTTGTTATTATAATAAAAATAATCATGATTTTTATCTTACCATCTATTTAGCATTTGTAAGTAAAATTATACTCTGTAGATATTTTGGAGCTGGTTTAGGCAAATACAGTCTAGAAATGTCAATAACCATTCTATGAAACATTAACATTTATCAGGAAGTAAGAACAGGCCTGACTAAAAAACTCTCCCTTGAAAATATAGCAGACTGATAGTGAGAGTGTGGTCCACTTGTTAGCGATCTCCTAGCACTGAAAGATTACAAAGTGATAAGTTAGCTACTATATCAATACCTATATGGTCTAAACAGACAATAAGAAACAACAAGACTGAACCCCACTTGGTTCATCTTTTTAAGCCTCTTTATATACAACTGACACCTAAAAGCCCAATATCAATATCTCAACTATGTCCCTTGGTATGAAAAAAATTAAAAAGAATAAAAAAATAAAGTAACATCAGTGAGCCTGAATCCTTTCACACCAGGCTGTCAAAAGTGCAACACTAACCAGCCAAATATCTCATCTTTAGACTATTTTGAAGTGTTGCATTTGATAAATAGGAGGTGAAAGAATAAATGTAATTGTTTTAGGTTTCATAATTTGCATAATTATAATATGGCCTATTACAGCTATAAATACCATGAAACTTGTTTCCCTATACAGCCAAATCAACCAGAGTCTTTCATTACTTTGGTGACATTCACATTAAATAAAAGTGTTTCAGTGTTTATTTAACAACATCAATGCATCTAAGAATGTACCTCATATATCCTGTATCTGACAATGTCGCTTGTAGCCATCAGATCCTTCATGTCTTTCTGCAGGTTGCTTCGAAACAGTGTGTCTAACCCAGGCTTGGAATGGCCCAGTTTGTACAGAGAGCGAGTGGCCTAACAAAAGATGATACAGAGATATTCGGTAAAACAGCTTCAGCATAGAAAAATTCCTGATTTGGCAAGGTACAGCCATTACCTCTTTTCCCACAGCAATCTTCTCTTCTCCGATGCAACGGATGACCTCCCGAAGAATGCTGTGGTTTTTGAGGATTTCAGTGGTAGTCTCAAGGTGCTCCATCATTCTACCAATCTGATGTTACAGAAAAACAAATATGATACACTTCTTGCTAACTGTCAATGTTATGCATGCATCTTTGTGTCGTTGTTGCCTACCTGTGTTAAAGCTAATATCTTGACAGCTTCGTTAGGATGGGCAAGTCCCGTCTGTAGCTCTGCTCTGTAGCTCTGAGCCAGGTGAACAGGGCTGAGGGCCATCAGGACACGATTCAGGATGTCCACACATAGATCAATCTGTTCCCTGTGGACGTGGATTGCATTAGAAAAATTTAACTACTGTATCTGGGTTCCTGACAAGGTATTTTCATGTGGAGTTTTCCTAATCTGAATCGAGGGTCTAGGGAGAGCGGGGTGTCATACACTGGCATTTATTCTACTTATTCTCTGTAATGTGATTGTAAAGCCCTATGGGCATGAATAGTGATTTAAGCCTTTAAATAAATTTGACTTGACTTAACCGACTGAAGTGTTATTTGACTGTATACCGCCAGACTCGTTTGAATTAAATAGTTTAAACAATTTAGCGACCAGGCTAAGTAATGTTACCTAATTTACCAAAGAAATGCTGTGTTCCGTAGATATTTCAGCCAGTTTAGCGCACAGCCTGCCACAGCCAGCTAATCTCAACTGTTGTGACTGCTAACAATGTGGACGTCTGACTCAGCAGTTAGCTAACGTTAGCAAAATTGTGCAAAAAGCCAACCTTTTATTCGTGTTCAAAAGAGAGAAGATCACGCCAAGTCCATGGACGCCCACCGAGCCCCTCAGCGCACTAAATGGCACTGATAAAACAGCTGTTTTTAAATTGCGCAGTTCTTCAGCTGGATCTTCGCTGCTGGAGATTTCTTCCAGCAACTTCTCAATGGAGGAGGCCATAACGTTCTGTCGGGTTTTTGAGATTTCCGCGTTGTCAAACAAATAACATATCGCGAGATTTGGCATGTTCCACGCTCGTCAAACGATATCCGAGACAGCTGCCAGTTATATAATGACCGCCTGCTAAATGGTGGCTTATTAACTCATACAATTAACTTAAATAATGATCTTTCACCATGTGCTCCTTACATTGTCAAAATCATTGTAAACATATTTTTTATTGGATGTTAAAAAAAATCGCAGTTTTGAAAAAATTCTAATCTCATAATGTTTGCAAGGGACAGGGGCTCTGCCAATTTCTCATAACGCGTCTTTTTTCAAAAGATGTAAACAGAAGTAGTAAGATAGTTGAGATCCATTAAATATCAGGGTATGTAGAAAAAAATGTATTTTGGCAGTGAACTTCAAATAGACTAGGTCAGGTACCGCTTTCACAAGACAGATACTTTTTTGCGTGGTTTATTTCAAACGTTAAAAAATGTAAAATGTATAATAAAAGAAAACAAAAGAGGAAACAAAATCAAAACAAGCAAGCAATATCATCATCAAACATTTGTTTTAAATCTGGGCAATTCGAAAAGGAGTAGGCAGAAGTTTAAAAAAACTTTTCTAGTCCTATCCCCTTTTTCCATTTTAATATTTCAACAGTGAACTGTGTGATTTAAATGAAAACTCAATCATCTACCACCAGTGACCATGATACTTCTCAGAGAAGGATGATGCAACATCCACGCCATGGCTGTTGGCATAACGTCTTCAGTGTACAATGGCTGCACCATATATCATCTATACTTTCCATATTCAACATATTTTTACACCCTGGTACCTAAACTGAATTTATAGTATTATTTTGTCCTAAACATTGTTATTCCTCTTATCCTGATGTAAGTCCACTTTTTTTTTATCAATCAGTGTTGATAGACAATCATTCAGTGCTGACAGCTTGGCTATGTGGGTCAGGAGCCTGTTCTGAGCAATGCCAACCAGATGCCATGTAACAGTTGCGTTAAGTGTGCACTCAGCTCCACTATGAGGGCATGTCTTGCCTCTACGATCTTGGGCAAAGGCGGCAGTGGAATTATAGGCTGATGCCATTCTTGGCCCATTACATTTTCTAACTGAGACAATTAAATGTAAAATCCTGAATATGGTTAAATCTATATGTGTATCACAGAAAAATGTGTAAGACAGCAACAAATGCAATTTTCTTTGCACATAAACCACTTAGTCTATGTACAACTGATGATGTGTCCTGGTGGTGGCAATTTCACCTTGGCAGACATCTCCAGTTTAATCTCCACTGAATCTGTTGCAGTGCAAACACTAGGGATTTTAACAACCAGTCCTTTTTTTTTATCTTGTTTATGGTCTTTACCGTGATGAAAACAATTAAGTCCCCCACTCCTTCAAACATTTGCTTTGATAATAGGTAGTGTTGCTGGACATCTGTTAGCCTACAAATGTGTTTCAGTTTCATTTCTGTGTCCCCATTATGGTGCTACATTTTATTTCACCTTGGCCAGCTTCCATTGTTTAAACCCCTCTCCAGCCTGTCTCCCCACATCAGTCCAATGTACCAAGAGCATGTCAGCTCAGCATGAATATACATTCTGGCAAGTGACCAATCATTCCAACAATTTGACTGGCAAACCATCAGTGTGCACTGGGATCGCTCCCTAGGAATAATCTGGATTAATTAGAATCAACACCTTTTACCCCATTCCTCAGTACCATATGATCCTCAACCTCTCACCCCCCAAACTTTTGTCTTTGTTTTTGTAGTCCTACACAAGCATCATGCAGCTTTAGTGTTGGACCATTATCATATTATATTATGCCATTGTCATTGTCATATGCGCTTCTGCCTGCCACCAACACCCGTCTCTGGATGTGAGTGTGATCACTTCATTTTGTCACGTTTATGAGTCTTCCTCTCCTAAATGGCAACTTCATGATGCCGCATTTGACCTTCGATAGGGGAATTGCTGGAAAGAGTGGACCTTGATTATGTGAGTTACAGGGTGAGGCCATATGAGAGAGAGCTTCTCTCAGATGTTTTTTGGTGTCAATAATATGGACATTTTGCAGCAGTATGTAGTGGAGTCAGAAGATGTGGGAGATGTGGGAAGGACAACTGCAATGCAGAAAAATGTAAATTTGAGAAAGCGCAAACAAAGTGCCTGGACTGTAAAGGAAATCACGATACAGGGTCAGCACAGTGCCAAAAAGAATTAAGGAAGAGAAAGTGAATAAGATGAGCGCAGAAAGGAGATTGTCGTATGCTGAAACTGCTAAAAGAATAGAGAGAAACAACAAGAATGATATGAGACAAGAAGCTAAGGAGGCTAAGGAGGACAAGTCAGTCAGGAAGCATGCTGAGTTTTGCCTTTGTAAAGACCAGATGAAGTTTTTGGCCTTTTTGGCAATAGTAATTAACTGTACTGCTGGAGTAGAAAGAAAATCTGAGAGAATTGACAATTGCAGATGCAGCAAGGACATTTCTGGGTGTTGTGGGAGTTTCTGGAGAAGGTGTGCAGCAGCTGCTGACTGAGTCTGATTGGGTCTGAACAAGTCTGACTGCTTCTCCTCCTCCCATCCTCATCATCATAAAACAAATGGACACGCAAAAACACACATTCTCCTCCTCACACACACATTTTCTCCTTCCTCTTTCTCTCAGCACGCAAATACACACATTCCCTTCACAAATCTTGTAAATATATATTTATACACATGCACACGCACACACACACATATATATATATAGATGGAGGAAAAAACTTTTTAATACAATTTAATAGATTGGCAGCTGATGAGTGTGCGACTCATGAAACAAGTTTGTACTGCTATGTATTAAAAGTTTTTTTCCTACATCTATATTGATATTCCGCTCCTCATTTGTTGAGCACTTGACAGTTTCTGAGAAAAAAAACGCTATACATATATAGTAATGTGTATATAGTAATGGGCCTCACTACTAGTATCAATCCCCAGAGTCTCTGAAGTAACTTGGAGGCCTTCTCTGTCATTGTGGACACGCTGCTTGGGGAGGCTGGAGACAAGGGAACAGGGACTGAGGACTAAGCCACCGGACGGGGGGCCGGGCCCGGGTAAGAGGAGATGGGTGACAGTCACTGGCTGGTGGCTGCCGTACTGAGTCCAGGGACCAGTAATTATCAGATATGTATCACCTGAAGACGGTTTACCAAGTGAGAGATTTTTAACTTTCCTTGAGCTAAAAGACCACACAGGAGAAAGCAAGACTGACTTAGTGTTTAACTATCTCACTACTGAGCTTGAAATTGATTTTAGAAAATGCCAAGGGCAGTCTCACGACAATGCTGCCAACATAGCTGGTAGGTACAATGGTATGCAGCAACAAAAAAAAAATCCTCGAAAAAAGCAATTTTGCAAGATTTATTCCACGCGCTGGTCACTCTTTAAATTTGGTGGGCTGTTCGGCTTTTAATTGCTGCCTTGATGCAGTGAACTGTTTTGGCATTATCAATGAAAATTATACCTTCTTTTCATCCTCCACAAAGAGATGCGCAATTCTAAAATCATTTTTGCAACCTCAGTCAAAAGTGCCTAACTATTTGTCAGACACTAGGTGGGAGGCATATGCAAGAGCCACAAAAACTATGTTGGCTAGTTACAGTGGTATCACTGATGCCCTCAGTCATTCGTGCTCTGATGTTAATGGGAAGGGTGATAGTATGCTTCAAGCTGACAATCTTTTGCAGAAAATGGAAGAACTGGAATTTGTGTTTATGTTGCATTTTTGGACCCGTGTGCTATACGTCATTTTCACAAGGTCAGCAAAGCCATTCAGAAACCAGAACTGTTATTGAGTACTTGTGTAAGTTTGTACAGTTCACTTCAGGATATTTTAGCAAAATTAGAGAAGATTTTGATGAGCTTGAGCAACAAGCAAAAGCCACCTTGCCAAATGGTAACTACAGAATTATCACAAGGAGACAAAGAGTAAGGAAATGGCAAGGAAATGACAGAAGTGCACCTGGTCCTGATGCCTTAGATGAGCTCTCTTCAAGAGATAAGTTTAGGATAAAACCTTTATTCCTATACTAGATACACTTGAAGCCAGTTCAAGAAGAGCTACTGTGTACAGTGATGTTGCATAAATGTTTTCCTTTCTTGCCAATCTGCGAGCATCTAAGCAAGAAATTTAGCAAGGTGTTGAACTGTTGATGGAAGCATACCCAGAGATGTTGACCTGAAACTTATTGATGAACTTTGCACTTTCACTTGTATGTGAGACAAAGCCATAGGTCTACAGAAGAGCACTATTCTTTATCAAATTATATACAAGGGAAATTTTCAGATGGCCTTCCCTAATGTGGAAGCAATATCGCGGCTATTTCTTACTTGAATGGTCACTGACTGCACAGGAGAAAGCTCTTTTTCAAGACTCAAAAGAAATAAAAATGAATTAAGGGCCACAATTTCTCAAGAGAGGTTGTCCACACTGAGCATTCTGTGCACTGAAAGTGACAAACTTAGACGAACAAATTTTGTTGAACTTTTGGATGATTTTGCTACAAGGAAGGTTAGAAAAAAACTTTTTTAATCTTAGTGTATTTGATGATTGTAGTTTTTTTAAATTTCTTAATGCGTATTTTAAAACCGACTGTTTAATGACAACATAAAGCAGGATCTAAAAGTGTCACATTGTCACTGTCAGGTAGTCATGATCATCATCTCCCAGGCAATAAAATTTTAAGCTCAAGGTTTTTTTTAAAGAATATAATTTACAATTTCATTTTCCTACAAAAAAAATCCTGTTAATTCCACAAAATGACAAATTCGGTTATTGCAACAGTTTTTCACAGTGTTAATTTTTACATTTATGCATTTTTTTCAATAACTACGGTATTTAAAAATAACGTCTTATGTCCTCTAGAGGAGGAATTGTGAATTGCGGAATTTTAAACAGCCGTCATCATCCTCGGCTTTACACTCTTCCACCCTCCTCTAGTCGTGAGGGTGGGGGGTTGGGAGGGTCCTCGCAAGTGGAATAGCCTAGGCCCTAGGGCCTCCCTTCATCTAAATCCGGCACTGCATGTACTTCACACACGTACAATTGTCGCCATCTTACAATGCTGTTATTGTGTGACACACAAAATTCTGGTCATTTGTGTCAATGTCCTTTTTTGATTTCATTCATTATCCAACTGGGAATCAGCTCAGAATTTGGCTCAGAAAATGGCCAAACAAAATCTAGCTACCCACAGTAGGGGGCAGTGTCGGACTTTGGTTTTGCTCGGGGACTCTCTTTAATGTGCGTGCTAGTTCCGAGTTCTCGCGTTATCCAGGAGGATTTTGTGAAGAGCGGTTACAATTCCGTGCCTCATCACTTTCATCCTGTTTTCAGGTTAGAAGTGGGAATAAGAACGTAATATGTGCTACAAATAATTTAGTGATTTATATAATTCACTTGGTTTCGATCTGTGTTAAAAGATTTTGATGGTTTGTGTTTTATGTCTTGAAACGACGCATCGTCAGTAGAGTAGTTAGGAAAATGGCGGCGGCGGCGGTACATTCCTTTGATGTAGATTGTAATGATTATTAAGCGCCTTCACATTTTATTTTTCTAGAATGATGCTCAAAACTTTTGTGGGAATGTAAGGAAGTGAACAAGGTGTGTGTGTGTGTGTGTGTGTGTGTGTGTGTGTGTGTGTGTGTGTGTGTGTGTGTGTGTGTGTGTGTGTGTGTGTGTGTGTGTGCGTGTGTGTGTGTGTGTGTGTGAGGGATTTGTTTTGATGCATATATGTCCAGAAGCTAGCTATGCTATGATAGCTTTGGTTAGCCTGCTGTTAGTGTGTAAAGTCATTTACATGTGTTATTTAGTGTTATATTGTAAATATTTAGAAGGATAAGACAAAATGCTTTTAAAAATGATTAATAAAAATAGCATTATCTGGGAGGATTTTGTGAAGAGCAGTCACGTTTCCCTGCCTCATCATTTTCATGCTGTTTTCAGGAAAACTATTACCTGT
Organism: Lampris incognitus; assembly: GCF_029633865.1. Lineage (NCBI taxonomy): Eukaryota > Metazoa > Chordata > Actinopteri > Lampriformes > Lampridae > Lampris > Lampris incognitus. Next base: position 16,421,204 of record NC_079222.1, on the reverse strand, counting down.
TGCCTCGGTATCAACCCTGGTACCTGTAACAGATTCTTCAGGGCTCGATCGGCGCCACCTTCGGGCTGGGAGCGGATCCAGTGATCGATAACATCTGGAACCAGAGCTGAGCTGATGCTGAGATCCATGAAAGCTGTGGAAGAAGAGAGACTGATGTTAGTGGAGGCTGCCGGTGAACCAAAGCAGAGAGTGTCAATTTACTGGACTGTGTGACTGTATGTGAGGAAAGAGCTACATTGTCGGAAAGTGAGAGGAAGAGCCTAGTGTGGGACTTTAGGAAGGGCCTGCTCACCTTGTCAGTGGACGAACTCTTTCACATCGCCAAAACCATGGGTCCAGTGCCAGGCAAAGACCAGTCTATGCTAGAGGAGGGAGATCACAAGGGTTGCTTCAAACACATCAACGCCTTCCTGTACAGTAAGTCTCTTCTTGAGTCGGAGGAAAGAGGTATGGTGGAATTGTTGGCTTTGGAGGACGCTATTGATACTGTTATTCGGGCTCAGAATACAATGCTAGTTGACAAAACTGGTGATGCTGATGTTGATGTCAATGTCTATGTTGAACCACATGACACACTCACTACACTTCGACCCACTGACACTACTCATGCAGCTGCAACTAGTACAGCTAGGTCTACTCAGTTCAGTGATGCAGCCAACATAACTGCAGTAAATATAATCCATGCTGCTCCAGTAGTTGGGAACACCAGTGCTGCTATGATTAGTTCAGTTGGTACCACATCAAATAATGAGCTACAGAGAATGCTGTTAAGCTATGAAGATCTTGGTAAGAAACTTATAGAGTGTATTACCACACAGTCAATATCCCCACAGACCTCACTGACACCACCAGCTGCACAGAACAGAGACACATTACACAGTGGTGACCAGTCTGAACCCAATAAAAACTAAAGCTGAAAATAATTAAAACAAAAATAAACTAAAAATGCGGTCTTGACAGGCCGGAGAAAAATAAACTTAGATTTAAACTAAGTTTATTTTTCTTAGTCAACCAAGAGCCTGTCAACTAGTTGAATAATTGACTATGAGGGCTCAGCTCTACTGAAAAGCCTGTAAAAGGTGACCGTAATGGCTGTAAGGATGACAAGAGAGTAATCATCAGCTATCAGGTTTACCAATTATATCTTATGTGCTTATCTGTGTGTTTGTGTGTGTGAAGCTCATGCATGCATGCATCATCCATCAGCGACCCAGCTCATCTGTAAGCCTACAAGAAGTAACTAAGCTTATTTATCCAACAGTTGCCAAAGGTATGATAGTGTTTTGCTCACAATCTATCTGACTAGTTGCAGTATTGGTGCATGCTACAGAATGTGTACTAAATGACAGTATCAAGCCTGCACAATGACTGCACTGTACAAGTGGCTGTGTTCAGTTTTGCACAAAGGTCCCTTCCCCTGCTGTTGCATGATCTGTAAGACTGTCCACCCAACTCAGAGCTCTATATTGTAGTTGTAGCAATTACAATTGGGCAACACCTCTATCAATAATGTGACAATATTTTAAGGTAGACTTTTGATGCATTCATAAAATATTTACAAGACAATGGATGGATGGATGGAGGAATTTTTTTTCAGAAATTATCATTAGTAGTGTGGATATAATGACCAAGCAGGTAGAAAATTAATTGTTTATTTCACTCAGCTAAAACAGTCTAAAAAGTTCAGGAAAAATGTTAAACATTTTTTTAACTGTAATGCAGCCCTTAAAACCAGGAAAAGATTACTTCTCGTCTCATCACGACATCGATATTATATCAGTTTATTGCCGTGCTCTATGTAGCATGCAAGACTTGGTATGTTTCAAGCTCAAATATAAGGCATTCACACAAAACTCGTTCATTAATTTTGCCCACCTGTCATTTGGATACCTTGACTGTGGGCTGCTTTCAAACATCTTCTGACTCAAAGGCAGGCACAACACCTTATGACCATTCTTGTCAGAGGATGCTCTAAGATACAGTTGTGTCATTTCCACAGAGAGCCAGAGTTAACCAACTTTTTTCAAGATATTTCACATGGACCCCTTGGCTGCTACAGTATCTATTATTCATGGTCAGTGGATGATACTTTAAAGGAGGATAGGCTGTGTATGGAGTAAAAGTGTTCAGTGTCCTCATTGTTCTAAAATCTCACAAATTAATTTTTGAAGTGGCATACAATTTCAGTCTGTAAAAGTGATTTCAGTATTTATATTTGCCGTGACCACTGTGGAGTGGGTTAAGGGCTATGAGTTAAGATGAGATGATATGAAATGAGATGAGATGAGATGAAGAACTATTGGAAGGCAGGCACAGCAGCAAGGGGCAGAACAAGGCTTTCAAAATGAGGAGGTGTTTGATATTCAAGGGCAATTAAGAGTAAAGGCTCTAAATAAAATAGTTTCAAGGAGGACATCTAGTGTCCAAAACAGGTACAGCAACAACATGTGAAATATTTTCTGATTGATGTGTGAACCTCAATATAACTCAATCGAGCAAGACAGAAGATAATGATGTACATATTTGATTTGGCAAAGGTTTTACGCCGAATGCCCTTCCTGATGCAACCCTCCCCATTTATCCAGGCTTAGGACCGGCACTAAGAACACACTGGCTTGTATAGCCTCAGTGGCTTGTCGGGTTGGATGGTAATCGTGATAGAGAGGTTGACGGACGGCAATGGAAATAGACAAGTTGACGGATGCGATCAGACAGGAGTCTCCGTGGACTATGATGTTCGCAGATGACATTGTGATCTGTAGTGATAGTAGGGAGCAGGTTGAGGATAGCCTGAAGAGGGGGAGGCATGCACTGGAGAGAGAGGAATGAAAGTCAGTAGTAGCAAGACGGAATACATATGTGTGAATTAGAGAGAGGAAAGTGGAATGGTGAGGATGCAAGGAGTAGAGGTAGCAAAAGTGGATGAGTTTAAATACTTGGGTGAACTGTTCAAAGTAACAGGAAGTGCACGAGGGCGGTTAAGAAAGAGAGTGCAGGCAGGGTGGAGTGGGTGGAGAAGAGTGTCAGGAGTGATTTGCGACAAAAGGGTACCAGCAAGAGTTAAAGGGAAGGCTTACAAGATGGTAGTGAGACCGGCTGTGTTGTAAGGTCAGTGCCACCATCATGACAGGAGGCAGAGCTGGAGGTGGCAGAGTTGAAGATACTAAGATTTTCGTTAGGAGTGACGAAGAAGGACAGGATTAGGAACAATTATATTAGAGGGACAGCTCAGGTTGGATGGTTTGGAGACAAAGCAAGAGAGGCAAGTCTAAGATGGTTTGGACATGTACGGGCGAGAGATGCTGGGTATATTGGGAGAAAGATGCTGGCGATGGAATTGCCAGGCAAAAGGAAAAGAGAAAGGCCAAAGAGAAGGTTTATGGATGTGATGAGGGAGGACGTGCAGGTAGTTGACATGACAGAAGAAGATGCAGAGAACAGGAAGAAATGGAAACCGATGATCTGTTATGGCACACCCTACCGGGAACAGCCAGAAGTTATAGTAGTAGTAGTAGTAGTAGTAGTAGTAGTAGTAGTAAAAGTAGTTAGACAGTATATAACAACAAAACTAACTTCACTTGTTAGTTCCCTTATGCCAGTCACAAATGCAGTCAAATAAAAGTGCAACACTTCAAATTACAATTTTTATTCTACGATATCTACCTTTTGAAAATGGTGACAGCAACTGATGTTTATCTGCTTTGCACAGTGGTTACATTTCATGCGTTAATGTAATGAGTTTTGTTTTGGGAATAATTTAAACAATGAATACCAAGCTATTTCCAAATTAAATGAAGCCTCAGTCTGTTTTTACTTCGGAGGGGCAAATGTATATTTGCTAGTGTGCCACTGATGTAAGTGGCAGTTCTAACATTTCAGTCATTGTTTTAGCTTAAAAAAAAGAGCTCAAACTTAATTGTCTTGTTGAATATCTTATAAACAGCAATAAATGTCAATATTGATTAATTGCTTTATCAAATGAAACTCAGCAAAATGATCTTTTATTTCTTGTTGTTGAATATGGATTTGCGTGTGTGAGACCTTCAATTCAAGGGACCAATATTTCCCATAATAGGCAGATTTGCATTCACTCATTTCCATTATCCATCGTTTGGATGTTATTTGACAGTTGTCTGAAAAACCATAAAAGCTAAAACCACTGGACATTTGTTAGTATCAGAATGTTCCCAGTGATAAGAGCAGCTTGAAGTTTTTACTCTGTAAACACGACTCCCTGTTTCCTCTGTTTTCCTGCCGGAATTTTGTAGCACTATGTTCCATTCCACCTTGATCATGCTCCGCTGTGCCTGCAATGTCCTCTCGTGCTCCGTCTTTCCCCACATCAGTCCAGGGTACTGAGAGCATGACAGCTCAGCATGTATATACATTCTGGCGAGTGACCAATCATTGACTGGCAAGCCATTGGTGTGCACTGGGATCGCTCCCTGGGATTAATCTGGATTAATTAAAATCAACACGTTCCATCCCATTCCCCAGCACCACATGCTCCTTGACCTGTCACCTTCCTCTCTGGTCTCTTTGTTTCTGTAGGCATCAACAGGCATCACGCAGTTTTAGTGTTGGACTGCTGTCGTGCAATATCATGTCAATCCACTTGACATAATAAGATTAGTAGTTCAGGCTCAAGTCGACCTCTGGCATGATTGCTTGTGAAGTTATCCGGACATTAGATCGGTAACAGCACCAGTAAACCTGAAAAGGACACTGCTCAGGGACAAACAGCAGTTAGCAGCTGAGTTAGACTCAAAGATGTGATTTACCTTTTGGAGACTGTTGTATACCAGTAATGGATTGGCATATTTCCCAGAAGAATAGTAATTCATTTTATTTGGTATGTTTCTTCAAGTGCAGGGAACACTTAGCATTTTACCAGTACTTGGAAGATGTTTTCTGCTTCATTGGCTGGCCTGGTTTGGAAAAGAATATCTCTCTTTTTCAGAGTCACTTCCAACCTTAGCTAATCTTTCATATAACCATATCACCTTTATTCCTGTCAGTATGATGTGCAGTAAATTCAGTTTCCAAACCTGGCACTGTGTTAGTGCATGGCAAGTCCTATGCATAACCCACCATCTAAAAAGGAGAGTCAAGACGGGAATTTGCAAGAAAAAAAAAAAGGAAACAGAAGACAGGGATTAGAGGAAATCCTTCAGAACTCTATCCCACACACATTCTCATGTTACGCCTGTGTACACACAGCCTGCTGAGATTGTTAATGTGGGGTCGAGTGGTCGGTAAACTGCATTTGGGTGGTGTTGCACTCTAATGAATGCCTCCACTCAGAGAGATGCACCTCTGCAGCGAGGGACTCATCAGACCAGAGAAACAAAGTTTTATTTAGACTAAGTTTGCATAGACTGAAGAAGTCTGGGGCTCCAGCATGCCAGTGATTTGAAGGAAGCTTCAGTGAAAATCAGTGGCTGGACTGATTAAAGTCAATGTTTGTCATTTTGCTTTTCTTGAGGGGGGACGATTTGTGTTTGTGTATGTCTTTTAGTGTTTTTTTTTGTTTTGTTTTTTGTGAGAACTTACACTGTAGTACATAATTAATTCTCACAATTGTTTTTTTTCTCTCTCCGTAGTGCTTATTAACAGCTTGGAGGCTTGATGTTGTGGCAATTATTTAATTCCACTCTGACAATAAATGAGGAGCAAGACAAAAATCCTTTACAGTATCATCACACTTTAATGTGCTCATGAACAGACACACAAACCATAGATATTTAAGTGTGTGCCCTGATCTCAGAGTGCACTCCCCATATACGTACCTTGCAGCCCAAATATGCTTATTGTCACGGTCACAATGGTATGTACCCAGATTTTCTACCTAATCCTGTTTGGTGGAAGTAGATAATTTTTATTACTGGACTATCATCCTAATGGATTGCAGTACTCGCTCAGAGTTCAATTGTCAGGTCTCCTCTTGTCCTTATCTTCCAGCTCGTAATTCTCCAAGGACGTTCCTTCAGACCTTGTTACACTCAAGTTAGCTTCCCATACATTCCTCTGCTATCGGCTAACAGTTAACAATCGTCGTTTGGGTGGCACGGTGGCCTAGTGGTTAGTGCTGTCACCTCACAGCAAGAAGGTCCTGGGTTCGAACCCCAGGGTTGTCCAACCTTGGGGGTCATCCCAGGTCGTCCTCTGTGTGGAGTTTGCATGTTCTCCCCGTGTCTGCGGTGGGTTTTCTCCGGGTGCCGTGGTTTCCCCCACCATCAAAAGAAACATGCATGCTAGGGTTAATACTCCTGTCTGTGCCCCTGACCAAGGCAATGGGAAAAGAATTGGACTTGGTCCTCGGGCGTAGCATGGAGGCGGCAGCTCACTGCTCCTAGCTACACGGATCACAATTAGGATGGGTTAATTTGCAGTAAATTAATTTCCCCAAGAGGATTGATAAAGAAAAATTAACTTTATTAGTTCATATGGAGAAGATAATTTATAGGACTACCTTCAATTTGCTACACACGAGCTTTAAGCATCTATCCAAGCAATATAGACTAAAGTTAAACATGGTATAGGTCATACATGGTCAAAGAAAAAAAAAGTTGAAAAAAAAGTAAAAATAAGCAAACATCATATATGATTATATGACAGACAAATTTCCTTATTATTCATCCTATTTCCATGTTGTTACATTGAAGTTACATAGTTGTTACATGGCATTAATGTTTTTTACCTAAGACCCACTGAACAAACCTGAACAGTTGAAAAAAAAAGTTTCCCCTTTAAGTCAAGTCAAGTCAATTTTATTTGTATAGCCAAATATCACAAATTACAAATTTCCCTTAAGGGGCTTTACAGCAACACAACATCCTGTCCTTAGACCCTCACATCGGATAAGGAACAACTCCCTAAAACAAATCCTTTAACAGGAAGAAAAGAAATAGGAAGAAACCATTTTAAAAAGCTCATGTATTAAGTATAAGGATGACAACACTTAACATTCATTAACTCATTCATTCATTTTGCTTTAAGTAGCTAAAATTTCCTTCACACTAAAGGAGCATATAAGTGCAATATATAATGACCATATATTTGACCAATGGATTTTGGAGAGTGTATGGTAGAGCATACGGTTTGTGTGTGTGTGTGTGTGTGTGTGTGTGTGTGTGTGTGTGTGTGTTCATGTATTCCTGTTTGTCTGTGTGTTTGTGAGGATTTTCTATAGTGAATAATATAATAATATTAGCAAATTGTGCATTGGTGCCAAGGCAGATGTGAAGGTGGGGTTGAACATGAAATGTTTCATCATATCTCTCATTATGTCGTTTGTACAGTGCCAATGTTTTGATATGTCTGGGTACTCCATTCATCATTACAGAGTCTTTTGGCAAGTGCTGCTCTTACTTTTAACTGCTATTTTAGGATCGGCTGCTATAGTATTAGTCCACCAAGGTATGGTAATGGCTCAAAGAGCTCATCAGTCATTACTGTCAGAAACAGTGCAGGGTGAAGGCTCACTCTGTAATAGAGCATAGCACATAGAGGATTGAGTTTGCTTTTGGTTTCTTGTGTGGTATTGGAATACTGAATTTTCTTCTTTATATTTTCTTTTGATACATTTTCCCATGTTGTGAAATGTATTAACAGTTAATTTCAAGTAACTGCGATCAAATTCAGGAGTACAGTGGCCAATTTAGGACATGTAAAACTTAGCTTTTTAGTCTCAGCTATACTTTGTCAGCCTGAGTTGAACTTTTTCAGCTTCAGTTATACTTTGCTTGCTCCTTAAGTAAGACTCTCTCTCTCTCTCTCTCTCTCTCTCTCTCTCTCTCTCTCTCTCTCTCTCTCTCTCTCTCTCTCTCTCTCTCTCTCTCTCTCTCTCTCTCTCTCTCTCTCTCTCTCTCTCTCTCTCTCTCTCTCTCTCTCTCTCTCTCTCTCTCTCTCTCTCTCTCTCTCGTTCTCTCGCTCTCTCTCAAACACACACACACACACACACACACACACACACACACACACACATAGACATGAAAACAGGCTACTTACACGGCCACTGCATCTGTCCCCTCATTCATGCATTATTGTATTATTGAAATCCCAGACATAATCCTTTCATAATAATGGCTATCATATTTTGATTGTTTTATTAGCCACACGACCAAGGCCGGTGGAATTTGTTTTTGGTACACATTAAACTCTGCTGCACAATACATACATGGACAACAACAGACACTCCACATATTATCACAAACGATACAGTTACACAACAGCAGTAATAAACATCACGCATAACCACTGGTGTAAATATAGGTGGTGCAGCTGGTGCAGTAGCACCAGGGCCCGTTGCTAGGGGGGGCCCGTCAATATTTCTGCATGCATTGTCCTAGTCCAATGTTACGTGTCTGTTTTGAGCATGTGATGATAGCTTGTTTAGCGTGCGCAATATCATTTACCTATCTAGCCTACCTAAGTAACGTTAGAAAAATAAAATAAAGCAAGCAAGCATGAGTTACACACATAAAAGTGGATGTAAAAAGAGGAAGGAGAGCAAGGAAAAAAAGGAAAGCTGCAATGTGTGCTGCGTGCGTGCCAAACCATGCAATCTACCAGGTTTTGAGTCTGATGTGTGCTCCCCTGTTACTGTCGAATGACAAGGCTATTAGCTATATTACAGCCTAGTTGCTTTGTTGACTTGTTTCATTGTCTTGTCAACTGATTTGATTTAGAGACCGTCTGTTTAGGTTTCCGAACTCTGTCCGTGGTGCGTCCGCTCTCTGTGGTTCTGAAGTGTAGCCAATCTTTGACGTACTGACCTTTACAATAACTAATCTGTGTAAACTTTGTCTGTTACTTTGATATTTCTATTTTATTTGTTATATTTTATGCTGTGAAGCACTATGTGACTGTATATCTGTGAAAGGTGCTATACAAATAAATTACTAAAATTACTTACTAAACCCACCTATGGTGGTGGTGGTGTGTGTGTGTGAGCGAGTGAGAGAGAGACGGGGGGGGGTCTACGAGGGTTGCTTGCACCAGGGCCCATAATAAATATGTTATGCCAGTGCGCATAACAATTAGGTGAATGGTGGTATTTATGCAAATGGTGTGTGAGGAGGGGACTATAGGGAGGAATTCAGAGTCCTGATGTCTAGGGGAAAAAACTGTTTGTGAAGCGTTTAATCTTAGTGATCAGTGACCTGTAGCACCTCCCTGAGGGAAGGAGCTGGAAGAGGTGATGAGCAGGATGTGAGGGGTCAGAGATGATCTTCTTTGCTCGCTTTACAGTCTGGTTAGTATGTAGAGATTCAACTGAGGGGAGTGGGTTGCCTATGATTTTGGGTGCCTTGTTGACAATCTGCAGTTTTTTCCATGTTTGACTGTCTGTGCCGCCGTACCATACTGTAATAGAAGATGTCATGATGGACTCAATAGTGGCTGAGTAAAACAGAACGAGCAGTTGATGTTTGATCCGGTATTTTTAAAGCTGCCTAAGAAAGTAAAGTCATTGTTGAGCTTTTGCAATTATGTGTTCAGTGTTAAGTTTCCACTTCAGGTTATTGCTGATGTATGTGCCAAGGAATTTAAAAGAGTCGATCGGTGGTGATGTGGTCTCCGTTCATTTGTATGGGTATATAATCTCTCCTCTACCTCTGTACTCTAACTGCTTTTGTAAAAGGTAATAGACAATTGCTTTCTCCTTCTCAGTCTGACTATTCCCTACATTGCCTGTGTCCTTCTTTCTCTTACTCCTTCTCTCTCTCTCTTTCTCTGTTTGTCTCTTCCTCTCATTCTCACTTGCTTTCTCTCCGTCATCTCTGTCTCCAGCCAGCTCATCTGCATGTGTTACTTAATGGTCAGACTCTTGACTTGAAACGATTTCATGTCTTGTCTGTTCAGTCTTTCAGTAAATCTTTCATCCATTAGTGGGTAATCAGCCATTAATAGGCTTTACATACATGATCACTGCTTCTAATGACAGACTGGGTCAGCTCACCTGTATAAGTGCCATACACTTTCCACACCAAAAGACAAGTAAGAAATGAAAAGAAAGAGGTACAGACAAGAGACATGACAAATAAAATGGTGGTCCATCACACAGACTGAGGAGAACTTGTTCTGTTTTTCTGTAAACTCTACCTGTGATGAGAGTGCTCTATTCTTTATATTATATTGCCAGCAGCAATACCGATATGTACCCTGGCTCTGCCGAATAACAGAAGCTAAGCAGGTGTGGGCTTGGCTAGTACTTGCATGGGAGACCTCCCAGGAAAACTGAGGTGATGTTGGTAGGCCAGTAGGGGGCAGTCTTCCCTCTGGTTCGGGAAAAAAATTCCCCAGTGCAGTGACAGGGACACTGTGCTGTAGGAGATGCTGGCCTTCAAATGAGATGTTAAACCCAGGTCCTGACTCACTGTGGTCATTAAAGATCCCATGGCAGGGTTTGACATTAACCATGGCCCATGGCCATAAAAAGTTATTGTGGCCACCATATATCCCCAGTAGATAGCCCCCTGTGGCCACCAAGTCAAGGTTAATAATAAAAAAATGAAAAAATACCCACTGCCAATCGCAAATGCAACGTCACAGTTCCACAAACGCCACGATTCATTCACATCTTTTAATTCAACATTCTGCGAAAACGGCTAACAATAACTTAATTTTACTCGTCACCAGCTAGCTGCTGATAAGTCGCGGCTGCTGAAGTATGGGTTTACTAAGCCTAACGTTACTCAAGCTGCGAACACGATCCCTACAGAAGAACCAGAAACACAAAAGGTGGACTATGAACAAACAGAACGGCAACGAAAATTTAGGAGTGAATGGAAGCAAGAGTTTAAGTGGCTAGAATACGACACATCTAAGGACGTAACGTACTGCGCTGTGTGCCGCCAGTTTCCTCAACAAGTCGAGAAGTCTAGCTCATTTTTCATCAGAACCAATGCCTTCAGGAAACACCACATCATAATTCATGGAAAAAGTGGACAACACTTAAGGTGCACAGTTGCACACCTTGCAGTTACATGGTCTGAAAATACAATACACCCATGGGGAGACAAATATGTCAAATGGAGAGTGGATAACGGGAAAAAATGATTAAAAATTTCAACATCGCATACTATTCTGTACGCAAGGCTCGGTGTTTTTGTTTTTACCGATTTTCACCGAAAAATACCCAGATTTCTTTAAAAGGAGCAGATCAGTGTAAACTGATTTTCACCCGCATTTTATGTTTCCACGGATCCAAAAGTTGTTCCTTTTCGTGTGAGGTTATGTAACAGTGTCCTCTTGTGGCGAAATTCGGCATGCTGGATGGCTTTGAAAAATAAAAACCGAAAACGTTGAGCCTTGTCTGTACATAACGAAATCACATTCAGTGCTTTCCCTGAGCTTATTGAACTCCATATTAAGAACGGCGTGGACATGGTGCATGGATATGCAAACGACAAAGCCATAGCAAGGTGGGTTGGTTTAATTCTAATCTAGTTAGCTAGCTAGCTGGTTAGGTTTATATGCTGCAAATTAACGTAGTGCTAATGCTACTAAGTAGAGCAGCTACCTAAATTTATTGGACAAATAATGTAATGTTAGCTACTCTTCATCAGCAGTAGGCTATTGCTGGCTAGCTCATGTAGCATAGTTTCTGTTTGTATTGCAGCTAGTTGCTCATAGTTAATGGTGTTAACGTTGTTGTCGGCAACTTTACTGCTGTAGATTCATTCCCCACATCTACAATGACATCTGGGAACCAACACTGGAGAAGCTGTGCCAAGCCCGCTATATTTCGGTTCCCGCGGATTAGAATTCTACTGCTTTTTTGTAATGTTTTTATTGCACACATGACTGACGCTGGGACAATGCTGGGAGGGAGGGAGCAAGCAAGCGAGAGAGTATGAGGCAGAGCAAAGGGATGTGAAAAAGACTGAACTGAGACTGTGAGAGAATATATGTACCATATGTTTTCAATTTAAATAATTATAAAAAAATATTAATTCGGCCCATGTATTTTGACAATTTTGGCTACAGTTAGAAGTATGTATTATAGGTTTTCTACTGCTTTTTGTAATGTTTTTATTGCAGACATGACTGACAGGCGTAATGCTGGGAGGGAGGGAGGCAGGGATGGAGGGAGCAAGAGAGAGCGTGTAGGAGGCAGAGGCATGGGGAGGTGCGAAAAAGGGACTGTGAACTAAGAGACAGAATATGTATGTATGTTTACAAATTAACTTGAGTTTTCAATTTAAATAAATAGTTATATATTTTCATTTTGTTGATGTCTTATCGTTTGTTGATGTATCAGTGTTAACTTGTGTTAAATTGCCTTTTCTGTGTTTTTACATTTGGGCCACCAAAAATGTACTTTGACCACCATATTTAGGGGCTTGGTGACCCATGGGGCCAGTGCTTAAAAATTTAGCATCTATCCCTGCATGGTACTTATCACAAAGAGTAGGGGGTCGCCAGGTGTCCTGGCAACATTTCCAACCTGGCTCTCTCCATCCGGCCACGTAATCATCCCCCTTGTAATTGGCCCAATGATTCCTCCATCTCCACCTCAAGCTGATGTATGGTGAGCGTTCTGGCACAAAATGGCTGCCGTGCATCACCCAGGTGGATGCTGCACATTGGTGGTGGTTGAAGTGAGTGACCCCCTTCAATGTGAAGCACTTTGGCTGTCTAGAAAAGTGTTATATAAATGTAATCCATTATTATGATTATTGTTATTATTATTATTATTACTTTAGAATGCTGATTTTTGAAAAAATATCCCCAAAGATTCAGGTTTATACTTAAATCTGATGAGATATGAATTACTATTGATCTATCCATCCACTATCAAACCACTTATCTTTACTTAGGGCTGCGGGGATGCTGGAGCCTATCCCAGCAGTCATTGGGTGGCAGGTGGGGAAACACCCTGGACAGGCTGCCAGACTATCACAGGGCCAACATATACACACACATTCATAACTAGGGACAATTTAGTATGGCCGATTCACCTGACCTACTTGTCTTTGGACTGTGGGAGGAAACCAGAGCACCCGGGGTAAACCCACGCAGACACGGGGATAACATGCAACTCCACACAGAGGATGACCCGGGACAACCCCCAAGGTTGGACTATCCCAGAGCTCGATCCCAGGATCTTCTTGCTGTGAGGCGACCGTGCTAACCACTGTGCCACCATGCCACCATCTGTCGATCCATTATGATTCGAATTTGATCTATGACATTGCAGTGAAGTACACAATATGGAGAAAAGTATTGGGACACCTGGCCATTACATCTACAGGAGCTTTTATGACATCTCACTCTTAATCCATAGGCATTAATATGGAGTTGCCCCCCCCCCCCCTTGCAGCTATAACAGCTTCCACTCTTCTGGGAAGGCTTTCCACAAGATTTTGGAGTGTGTCTGTGGGAATTTTGGACCATTCATCCAGAAGAGCATTTGGGGTCAGGCACTGATGTTGGATGAGAAGACCTGGCTCGTAATCTCCATTCTAGTTCATCCCAAAGGTGTTTGATGGGGTTGAGGTCAGGGCTCTGTGCAGGCCAGTCAACTTCTTCCACACCAAACTCACCTAACCATATCTTAATGGACCTTGCTTTGTGCACTGGGGCACAGTCATGCTTGAACAGAAAAGGGCCCTCCCCAAACTGTTCCCACAAAGTTGGAAGCATAGACTTGTCCAAAATGTCTTGGTATGCTGAAGCATTAAGATTTCTCTTCGCTGGAACTAAGGGGCCTTGCCCAACCCCTGAAAAACAACCCCATACCATTATCCCTCCTCCACCAAACTTTACAGTTGGCACAATGCAGTCAGACAGGTAATGTTCTCTTGGCGTCTGCCAAACCCAGTCTCATCCATCAGACTGCCAGACAGAGAAGTGTGATTCGTCACTCCACAGAAAACTTAACACTGCTCCAGAGTCCAGTGGTAGCGTGCTTTACACCACTCCATCTGATGCTTGGCATTGTGCTTGGTGATGTAAGCATTGCATGCAGCTGCTTGACTGTGGAAACCCATTCCATAAAGCTCCCTGTGCACAGTTTTTATGCTGTTGTTAATGCCAGAGGAAGTTTGGAACTCTGCAGTTATTGAGTCAACAGAGCGTTGGCGACTTCTATGCACTATGCACCTCAGCACTCGTTGACCCCGCTGTGTTACTTTACATGGTCTGCCACTTGGTGGCTGAGTTGCTGTTGTTCCTAAACGCTTCCACTTTTCAATAATACCACTTACAGTTGACTGTGGAATATCTAGCAGGGAAGAAATTTCACGCACTGACTTTTTGCAAAACTGGCATTCTATGACAGTACCACGCTTGAATTCATTGAGCTCTTCAGAACGCTTCAGAATGACCCATTCTTTCACAAGTGTTTGTAAATGCAGACTGCATGGCTAGCTGCTTGATTTTATACACCTGTGGCAATGGGTCTGAATTCAATGATTGAGAGGTGTGTCCCAATACTTTCGTCCATATATTGCATGCTTGAATGATGTCCAACCCAACAAATCATAAAGAATGCGATGGTGAGTGAGGGGCTATGCTGATGATGAAGGCAGTTTGAGAACAATGAGATGCAAAATGGGATGTAAGCTCTACAGGATAATTTTATTTGGAATATTATTATTATTATTATTATTAGTAGTAGTAGTAGTAGTAGTATTAGTGGTAGTAATAGTAGTAGTATTAAGAGACCAACCAACGCCTCTCCCTGCTCCCCCAATAAAAGCAGCCTAGTATCGGGCCTGGTCTCAAATTAGTGCTCCCATTGTCCCACCTCAGAATATGGTCTTAATCTGATAATGGAGTTTTGTTTCAGGGAGATCTTTCAACTATACAGACTCGAGACACACTGCAATAAGCTGCTATTCCCCAAACTAGCCCTTCTCAGGGAGTGGATATAGGTGGTATCATGGCAGTGTGATTCCTTGCTGCTGTTGGTCAATTGGTTTTATTGGTGTATTTAATCTGTATATGTCATGTGTGGACAATCTGATAATCCATTATTCCAGCAGGTCTTACTGTTTTTTTCTCTCTAGTTTTTCCAGTCAGAATTTCATCTGGTGATGATGATTTTCTGCTTACAAGGTTAATTTTCAATCTGTAATTTTGTTTTCAAATTATTTATACAACTTTCAGTAGATGGTAAAAAAAAACAGCTGTAGAAAAAAACGTTAGAAGAAAAAAAATTAGCATTATAGAGTACAGTAGCTAGGTACATTAGTACATTAGCTATTTCCGAGGGTGGTCTGGCAGCGGCCTCGCCTAGCGTTGACTGTGTTTTAGGGTCGTCTTGTAGAGTGTGGGGAGGTGTGTCAAGGGTGTCTGGCTGAGAAAGCTAGTGTCGGATCGGCTGAGGGAGCCTGGTCTGCCGGGTCTGGTGGGCCCAAAGACCAAGGCCCTGCTCAGAGCTGCGCCCGAAGAGGAAACACCGAGGGTGGTCTGACAGGACATGGAAGCGGGGCAGACTAAGGTAACTGCTAGCCCATGCAGACTAGTAGTTCTGACAGTTATCCTGGCCAGTGTTCGTTCTTTTGGACAATGGTTTTTTTTGTGTGTTTAATTTGGATAAATGTGTTAGTTTGGATACATGTGTTCTTGTAGTTCTTGTAGTTTTTGGATATATGTTTTTGTCTTTGTGTTTCACTGCTGTAAGTGGGGGCAAACGGTATTTTGTTTCATTTCATGTACGCAACAGGAACTAAAATGACAAAGTGTTCCTGATTTCTGATCCCTGAGCTAGACAAAAGGCTACAAGTGAGTCTCAGATAGACAGGCAGAGGCTAAGAATACAGTGGCTTTTTGTGTTATTGAAGAGGAAAAGCAACTAGACCATAATGATGGCTCTTACATGATATACTGAGCTATATAAGCTCTATTCTAGTACCACATTATTGTGTCTGTTAGATCAGGTGCCAGTCAACTGGTTTTAAGATTGTTGTAGGCCTATCTTCCTAACCCTCTTATTTAGTCCCTCTTTTGTTCTTATGGTAATCTTGGAAGTTACTCAGTCCCTTTTGCTACTGTTTTTCTCTCATGCATAAAGTCCTTTGTTTGCAGTCAGTCACACTGACAGCCATAGAAAGAAAGAGAAATTCAAAGATGGATGGGCGTGCTGCACGTGCACAAAATGCTTACACCAATCACCAGTGACCGATGTGATGCGAACACAATGAGCAGATTCTTTGACTGTGGCTCCAGATGGAATGTGTCTAGGCCCAGCTATGTGAGATTATGTGCCCTGGCCCACTCCTGGTTAGTCAGCTACTGTGTGAGGAATACCTTGTGTAGATGTCTGTTGTTTTGGGGTCTTGACTCATCTCATTTTACCCTTATCCATATACTGACCTGCTGAGAGACACACCCTACTGTATTGCGTATTTAATTTATGTAATTAAAGCATTTAGCATTATTATAAAGACTATGCGTGGTCTTCCTTTTGTCACATACTTTTTTTTGAGCCAGGTTGTGACAAAATTGGGGCTCATCCGGGAGCTTTTCTTTGTCTGCTAAATGTTCTAATGCTGAGTTAGAAGCTTATTTGTATTCTGTCTTTAGGTTGGAACTAGTACTATTTGTGTCACCTCTACTACTACTACTACTTTTTACTGCTCCCGTTAGGGGTTGCAACAGTTGATCATCTGTTTCCATCTCTTCCTGTCCTCTGCATCTTCCTCTGTCACGCCAGCCACCTGCATGTCCTTCCTCACCACATCAATAAACCTCCTCTTTGGCCTTCGTCTTTTCCTCTTCCTGTCAGCTCCATATTCAGCATCCTTCTCTCAATATACCCAGCATCTCTCCTCCGCACATGTCCAAACAATCTTAATCTTGTCTCTTTTGCTTTGTCTCCAAACCGTCCAAACTGAGCTGTCCCTCCAATATACTCGTTCCTAATCCTGTCCTTCTTTGTCAATCCCAATTAACATCTTAGCATCTTCAACTCTGCCACCTCCAGCTCTGCCTTCTGTCTTCGTCAGTGCCACTGTCTCCAGACCATATAACATAGTAGCTGGTCTCACTACCATCTTTTAAGCCTTCCCTTTAACTCTTGCTGGTACTCTTCTGTCGCAAATCACTCCTGACACTCTTCTCCACCCACTCCACCCTGCCTGCACTCTGTTCTTCACCTCCCTTATGCCCTCCCCGTTACTTTGAACAGTTGACCCAAAGTATTTAAAGTCATACGCCTTCATCACCTCTACTCCTTGCATCCTTGCCATTCTGCTGTTCTCCCTGTTGTTCACGCATATGTATTCCATCTTACTCCTACTCACTTTCATTCCTCTTCTCTCAAGTGCAAACCTCCACTTCCCCAGGCTCTCCTCAACCTGCACCCTACTCTCGCTACAGATCACAATGTTATCCGTGAACATCATAGTCCACGTAGACTCCTGCCTGATCTTGTCTGTCAACCTGTCCGTCACCATTGCAAACAAGAAAGGACTCAGTCAATCCTTGATGTAGTCCCACCTCTACTTTCTTCATCTCTCCGACTGTCCCAATTCTTCTTTGCCAACCTCTTCCTCTGTATACTTTGCTGTACTTCCTCATTCCACCACCAAGTCTCCTTGTCTTCCTTCCTCTGTCCTGATGACACACCAAGTACCTCCCTAAATGTCCCCCTCACTATTTCTGCAGTGCTTGCCCAGCCATCCGGCAACTCTTCACTACCACCCAGTGCCTGTCTTAACTCCTCCCTGAACTCCACAAAATAGTCTTCCTTCTTAAACTTCCACCATTTGATCCTTGGCTCTACCTTCACTCTCTTCCTCTTTTTGGTCTCCAAAGCTCAACACCTTCTGATGCTGCCTAGCTACGTTCTCCCTTGTCACCACCTTGCAGTCTCCAATCCCTTTCAGATCGCACCTCCTACATAACATGTAGTCCACCTGTGTGCACTTTCCTCCACTCTTACACGTCACCCTGTGTTCCTCCCTCTTCTTGAAATATGTATTCACCACAGCCATTTCCATTCTTATCGCAAAATCCACCAATATTTGTGTCACCTTGATCTTACACTAATTTGCACTATTAAAGGTTTGGGGCTTGCCTTTAGAGGAGTATAGTGTGTAAATTCGTGTCATGTTTTAGCTATGTATGACTTGAGTTGGTATATAGCCCTGCACAGGCCAGAAACTCCAGCCCTAGCTTGGCCCCATCCCGATTGTCTGCAATTTTTCAGCCCAACCCAAGACCAACACCAATATCACTTTAAACACGCGCTCTGTCTGATACACGCTCCCTCTGATACACACAAAACACACGCACATACACCGCATGATCAACTTTCACATGTAATCCCTGAGCTAGACAAAAGGCTACAAGTGATACAGTTGCCAATGTGTGCTCTGCATATATATAGGGAGTTAAATGAGCTCAAGTCCAACGCAGCATGTTGGGACTCATCAGGACCCGACAGGCTTGCAGACCACTGAGTACATAGTAATTAAAGCTGTTAAGTACTAATTTAGGAGGCCTAGCAGTCTGGAGTTTTGGTTACTGGTTGTGATCAAGATCAGTTTGTCTGTGTATACATAGGTTTGGTTAGTTTTGTTGAGGTTCCTGCTTGGTTTATTGCTTTGCTGTGGTCAGTTGTGCATGCTGTTTGGGCTAGAGCCTTGGTGCTGTCTTGTGTAGGGCTGGAGACAGTTTTGAAAATTTAGGGCCATGGTGACAGTGTTTATTGTTTGGTGTGCACATGTTAGAATTGGAGCTTTCTCTGGTAGGACGAAGGAATGTTTCTTCTTTGAGATTTGTTCGTAAAATCTTGGTAGTGTTGTAGGGAAAATGGTTAGAGCAGTTGTTTCGGGAGTACATTCCTGTACTTGAGGGAGGGTCGCTGTTTGTGCAGTTACCTTCCTTGTTCCGGTGAATTATACTGCATAAATACCCACTGTAAGTAATTGCATGAAGACTAAGGTTAAGATTAATAAGTTTCTGGGTAGGTAGTTAGTGGGAAGGTTCTAATTTGTATTGAAACTTCGGGGATCAATACTGTCCTAACGAACAACTAATGCAGTCTTTGGACAAAGAAAAATTGATGTTGCAGCAGTACTGGTTAGACCTAGTTAAGACAGGTTAGCTATCAGGTAATGCTGTAGCTGACTGTTCAGATGAGACTGTAGCATCCATTTCACAAAGTTTGAAAATATTTGATGTAGTGGCTAACTTGCTTCTAGTAGTACTGAAGTTTGATGACATAGACCCAGACATTTTTTACTTCCTTTTTGAACATGTTGCCAAAGTGAAAGGTTGGCCTGAGGCTGACCATGTAGTTATGTTGCAATCAGAACTGACAGGCAAGGCCCAAGAAGTTTATTCATTGCTTAGTGCAGTTGACAGCCAGACATATTCTACTGTTAAAGTTAAAGTTTTGAATGCATATGAGTTGGTACCAGAGGCCTATCGGCAACGTTTTAGGTCTCGGAGGAAGTCTGATAGGCAGTCACACGTTGAGTTTTCATGGGAAGTTGAGTCCCATGAAACTAAACTAAAACTCAACTAAAGATTTCAACAGGTGGTGTTCTGCATTAGAGGTTACTAATTGAAAAAAATCTGTGTGATCTGATGGTGCTAGAGCACTTTAAAAATTATATACCACCTGAGGTTTCCACTAATGTTGCTGAGCGTGGAGTAGGAACTGCCTCTAAAACTGCTACACTGGCAGATGAATATGTGCTGGCACATAAAGGAACATTTGGGAAAAAAATGTGTTTCAGATAATACTACTGCTAAAGCTGTTGGTCACTGCTAAATTTTCGTGGTCTGAGTCTGCGATGATGAATCGTGGTCTGCGTTTAGTTGGTTTTTGTCAAGTTTGTAATTATTGTCATGATAGGGGACATTGGAAAGCAGTGTCTTGTACTGAAAAGCAGGGTAAATCGCACAAGTGGTAAACATGGAGATGAGTTTCCTGAAGACTGGGTCAGTTGCAGCAGCCTTCGAAGAGTTGGTAGAGACCTAATCTTGCATGGCCAGACCTCTGTCTCATCAAGCTCATGGAGAATTTGCCAATAGGCTGCACTGTATACAACAAAATAGGTGACAATGCTACATAGTAATTGTTATTCAATTAAGAAAATATAAAAATGCAAATAATGCAATGCCGCCTATTGGAAAATCAGGAACATTGTCAGGCTGTTACTGTCAGACACAATTTCAGCTATGTTTCAGAAACACTCAGATCTCTGTGTCTCTGAAATGCCATTCAGCATAGCCTATATAATGTGAAAATTACTCTCTGTCCATGCTACAGGGCAGATGCTTTTGCTCTCCGCTTTGCTGTTGACTTTCCAAGTTTTCCTTTTTTTTTTGTTACTTCTTGCTACTTCTCCATGAGCAGTACTTAAAAATTAGATTATTTGTGAAGGTGACCATGGTTTCCACAGAGTTTTCAGATTTAATCTCTTTGAAGAGAAGAGACTTTCCACGGCACTGAGGCTGAAACACGAGTCCCGCTGCCCTAGGGAACCAGGCTGGTTTTTCTTTGTGGAGATTGTTCTCACTTCTGGTCGTGGAATGTGGGGAATTAATGTGGATAAATCAATGTTTGAGGTACGGGAATATATTAACTAGACTGAGGCTTTAAAAGACATCTGACAGAAAGACGTCTGAAGGTAGTGATATTCACTTAGGGGTGGCAACCCATTGACAAATGAAATAATGAATAATGGCAATTGAATGTCAGGAAACAACTTGACAGAATCAAGTTGAAGATAGTTTTATAGTACAATAGGAGAGACCTGAAATAACAGCAAACAGTGATCCCATTCAGGGAGGTAATGACATTCACGTAGGGGTGACGACCCATTGACAAATGAAATAATGAATAATGTCAATTGAATGTCAGGAAACAACTTGACAACCTGACAGAATCACGTTGAAGAAAGTTGTGACTACAATAGGAAAGACCTGAAATAACAGCAAACAGTGATCCTATTTAGTATATATTGTGACAGTAAAATAGGAGAAGCCTGAAATGATCCTATTCAGGGAAAGTTGAAGAAAGCATAAACCAGGTTTATGCCCTCAGAAGTTGAACAGCTGGAGACTTTGTTTGGCTTTGGGGGAAAATTTCTCCCCTTTTCTCCCTCCACTAAATGTACCAGCTGTGCCATGCTAAACTACAAAATCACAGAGCTTGAAAAAAAATCTCTATGCTCTACCAAATACAAGAGGATGAGAAACTTATTGACACTCTGTTTGTTGCTTCCCAAGCTAATGTCCCAGAACTGGCTGATGATCAGAACCAGGGACACGAAGCTTATTGCGAAGCGGCTATTGAACATAATGAGCCCCATGCTGATATGTGGACACTATTCCTTGGTCTGGCCGAACCAGCTTGAGACCGACACCACATCCGATCCGGTAATGTGCTACTGGTTAAACCAGGGAGCAAGACCAAAGACATGTTCTACCCCCACAGTGTCAAACCCTGAGCTCTGGACAGACGTCTGGGGTAAAAGAAGACTCAGATACAACAAGCACAGTTTGACTAATGTCTCCCCAGAGGTTCGGCTGGAGAACAGGTTTATTATTTTGGATGATCTGCCTGTCAGTGAGCACAATGGTAATGTCAAAGCGAGCATTAGCACTGCTAGCTCAGAAGCTAACGCCGAGACCCTTGCAGCCACAGCCTGTGATAAAGCTAAGCCCTTGAAGAGCAACTTTCAGCGGCACCCAGAGGTAAACAACAGATCATCTCCACTAAAGCTAATGTCACATCATCAAAAATACAGCATTGCAGCAGAACATGCACTGGACATTCAAAAAAGAAATTAAACAAGTTAGACAGTACTTCAAACTAGACAGCTCTGCTGGTGGGTGACCATATAATAGGAGATGTCAAATGCAAAGTTTTGAAAACTGTCTGTCCACCCAATGCTACAGTTAGCGACATGGTCCAAACACTGCCACAAGTGTCATTCGATTATCTGGGCACAGACACACTTATTGCTTATGTTCGAACAAATGACACCCATCCTGTAATGACACATGGCACAGAGCTGTTAAAAAAAGACTTGATACACCTAATGGAAATTCTACAAGTTGCAGCTGAGATATTTGTGTCAGGTCCAATGCTGACTATAGGGAATGGAATTGAACCTTTCAGTCAGTTGCTAGAATTAAAAACCTGGCTTTCCTCCGCATGCATTGCTCAAAAACTGAACTTCATTGACAACTTCAACCTGTTCAGGGAGCCGGGCCCAGCAGGCGGTTCTCAAGAGTTCGGCCCATTACAAGAAGATGGCGGACCACTGTCAAACTCCCGCTCCTCCCTACCGAGTCGGCCAGAGAGTGGGCTTTTGACCCAGGACCTCCTACTACATGTGGAATCCTGTAAGTTGGCTCCTCGTTTTCTGGGTCTCTTTCCCATGTTGAAGGTGATTAATCCTGTGCCTTTGAGACTCAAGCTTCCCAGGTCTATGACGATTCACCCAGCTTTTCATGTGGCTCGCGTCAAACTGGTCAGGGAGAGTCCTCTGGTCCCCTCCTCACCCCCCCCCCCAGTGCATTGATGGAAGTCCGGTTTACACCATTAGATGGCTATTGGTGGTCCAGCGCCATTGCCATGGATACCACTACCTGGTTGACTGAGAGGGTGTTGGTCTTGAAGAGTGGTCTTGGGTATTGGCCAGTAACATCGTGGATCCTGACCTCATCTGTGACTTCCACCGACTCCATCTTGACGAGCCTTGGCGGTCAGGTGTGTGAGTGTGTGGGGGGGTACTGTAACGTCATGGCCTCTTTCATTTTGGGGGGGGGGTTCCCCCCCTTTCCCCCCCGATTGTACTTGGCCATTTACCCCCCTCTTCTGAGCCATCCTGGTCACTGCTCCACCCCCTCTGCCAATGCGGGGAGGGCTGCAGAACACGACATGCCTCCTCCGATACATGTGGAGTTGCCAGCTGCTTCTTTTCACCTGACGGTGAAGAGTTCTGCCAGGGGGACGTAGCACATGGGAGGATCATGCTATTCCCCCCAGTTCCCCCTCCCCCCCGAACAGGCGCTCCGACCAACCAGAGGAGGCGCTAGTGCAACGACCAGGACACATACCCACATCGGACTTCCCACCCACAGACACGGCCAATTGTGTCTGTAGGAATGCCCGACCATGCCGGGGAGAACACGGGGATTTGAACCGGTGATCCCCATGTTGATAGGCAATGGAATAAACCGCTACACTACTCGGACGCCCCCTCGGCCTCTTTCGTAAGTTGCTGTCCTCAAGTGTTTTCCGCCTCCTTAAATACCCTCAACTGTGTCTAATTACTCACCTGCCCCTGATTTTGTCATTAGTCTACCCTGTATATATACCTCTTCATTTTCCCTCTTACTTGGCCAGTTCGTCTTTGTACCTCCATGTCGAAGTGTTCCAGCTCTTTACCTCTTGTGTGTTCCATGAGTAATATTCTGACCAGCTTTTGTGTTTTGACTCTGCCATGCCTAACGTTTTGGATACCTCTGCCTGTCTATTGGACTGATTTACTGTGTACCGAATTCATCTTCAGTAAAAACGTTTATTCTACCTGCCTTGTGTGAGTCGTGTATTTGAGTCCCCTGTCTGTTGGTCCCAGGGTTACACAGAGCTGGATCTGGGAGTAGCTGATTATTGAGAGATATACCCTGGTATTTAAACACAGTTAAACACCAGACGGGCCTCATTATTGTGATGAGCTAAATGAAGTACCAGGATTTGTTAGAACTGTTGACAGTCTGTGGAGAGATTTTTTTTTAACATACACCGCTTGTTCGAACTTGAGTACTTCATTGTTATAGACTGTAGAAGTCTCTGGGTCCTTCAGAAACCTCTTTTCAGTTCTCCTCAAATTGGCTATGACAGCCTGTGCTGAAGTTTTTAGTTTGAGAGCACCAGCAGGTCAGCTGAGAGGAATGGCATAACGTTGAATGCCATTGATCATCAGTCTTTAAATTCAGGCATCTAGCACCTGGATTACCTGTTTATATTGTTTAGAACGACTGGCCTGCTTTTAACACAATGGTAGGTCAATACATCAAGTTCCCATAACCTTTCAATGTGGCTGTAGAGAGACTCGGCAGCAATGAGAGATGTGGTGAACAAACATTGTTGGACGTTTGAGGAACTTTTAAATGGACCTGCATGACCTAGAAGGGTCCAGCCCAATTGTGTATGCACAGCCACTGGCCCTCCTTTCAGACCACATCAGACAGGCTCAATGGGCAAGCTGAGATGAGCATTGTCTGAGCTGATCAGAGCAAAGGTCAAACTAAACTGAAATGCTAAAGAGGAAGACCTCTCAAGTGTATTCACTGATGCTGAAGGGGCTTAATTGGGTATGTCTGGCTGATAAGGTCAATTTCCTTGGCTGTGAAAACCTTGTATATGGTTTATCCAGTATTGGGCTGAAGGTAAAATCATGGTTCGGGCTGCAATGTCATCCAGTATGGCATAAGCTTTGAGAGACAAGTTCCCATTCCACAGCAGAGTTGGGATTACCTTTAGTAGCACCCGATCTGAGAAGCTGGCATGTGAGAAGTACAGTGGTGCTTGTAAGTTAGTGAACCCTTTAGAATTTTCTATATTTCTGCATAAATATGACCTAAAACATCATCAGATTTTCACACAAGTCCTAAAAGTAGATAAAGAGAACCCAATTAAACAAATGAGACAAAAATATTATACTTGGTCATTTATTTAATGAGGAAAATGATCCGATATTACATATCTGTGAGTGTCAAAAGTACGTGAACCTCTAGGATTAGCAGTTAATTTGAAGGTGAAATGAGGGTCAGGTGTTTTCAATCAATGGGATGATAATCAGGTGTGGGTGGGCGCCCTGTTTTATTTAAGAACAGGGATCTATCAAAATCTGATCTTCACAACACATGTTTGTGGAAGTGTATCATGGCAAGAACAAAGGAGATTTCTGAGGACCTCAGAAAAAGTGTTATTGATGTCATCAGGCTGGAAAAGGTTACAAAACCATCTCTAAAGAGTTTGGACTCCACCAATCCACAGCCAGACAGATTGTGTACAAATGGAGGAAATTCAAGACCATTGTTACCCTCCCCAGGAGTGGCAACCATCAAAGATCACTCCAGGAGGAAGGCGTGTAATAGTCGGCCAGGTCACAAAGAAACCCAGGGTAACTTCTAAGCAACTAAAGGCCTCTCTCACATTGGCTAATGTTAATGTTCATGAGTCCACCATCAGGAGAACACTGAACAACAATGCTGTGCATGGAAAGGTTGCAAGGAGAAAGCCACTGCTCTCCAAAAAACATTGCTGCCCATCTGCAGTTTGCAAAAGATCACGTGGACAAGCCAGGAGGCTATTGGAAAAATGTTTTGAGGACGGATGAGACCAAAAAAGAACTTTTTGGTTTAAATGAGAAGCATTATGTTTGGAGAAAGGAAAACACTGCATTCCAACATAAGAACCCTATCCCATCTGTGAAACATGGTGGTGTTAGTATCATGGTTTGGACCTGTTTTGCTGCATCAAGGCCAGGATGGCTTGCCATCATTAATGAAACAGTGAATTCTGAATTATACCAGCAAATTCTTAAGGAAAATGTCTGGACATCTGTCCGTGAACTGAATCTCAAGAGAACGTGGGTCATGCAGCAAGACAACGACCCTAAGCACACAAGTTGTTCTACCAAAGAATGGTTAAAGAAGAATAAAGTTAATGTTTTGGAATGGCCAAGTCAAAGTCCTGACCTTAATCCAATCAAAATGTTGTGGAGCAGTTCATCTGAGGAAACCCACCAACATCCCAGAGTTGTAGCTGTTCTGTATGGAGGAATGGGCTAAAATTCCTCCAAACTTATGTGCAGGACTGATCAACAGTTACCAGAAACGTTTTATCGGAGTTATTGCTGCACAAGGGGGGGGGGGTGTCACACCAGATACTGAAAGCAAAGGTTCACATACTTATGTAATAGATAGATATGTAATATTGGATGATTTTCCTCAATAAATAAATGACCAAGTATAATACTTTTGTCTCATTTGTTTAATCGGGTTTTCTCTTTATCTACTTTTAGGACTTGTGTGAAAATCTGATGATGTTTTAGGTCATATTTATGTAGAAATATAGAAAATTCTAAAGGGTTCACAAACTTTCAAGCACCACTGTAGACTCTGCTAGGAGACAGTGTTAGCCGAATACTTCTTACTGGCTACAGAAGGCAGAACAATGAGATGCAACTCTCCACATTTGGGGCAGGGTTTCTTTAGTGTACAGTCAGCTGCTCAGTGTGAGGTACAGCCACATTTCCAACACAATTCTCCCCTTTTATCCACTCTTGTATGTTCTGTCTGGTTTGAGCTTTAAGATTTGAGCATTTCGTAAGATAATGTTCATGGCTGTGGCAAAAGAGGCAGTGAACATTCGACTTCTTGCATGTAGGAGAATTCACATGCTGAGCAGACTGGATGCTTTTAGCATAAGAGCTTCAGACTTCAAGGTGCTTATAAAATCCTAAATGGGCTATTCCCATCTTACCTGTCTGATCTCCTTAAACTATACATTTCATCTCGAGCTCTTCACTCTCAAAATACAGGGCTCCTGTGTGTACCCAAAGTCAAGAAGTCAGCTGGTGGCAGGGCCTTTTCCTATCAGGCCCTGTTTTTGTGGAATAACATGCCTGTTGCTGTCAATCAATCTGTTGAGCCCTTCAAATCCAAACTTAAAACTCATCTTTTTGCCTTAGCCTACAATTCGTTGCCTTTAAGTTGAGTACTTCACAACCTGTACTGCATGACGGGATGGTTTCTGTGTCATTGAATTTACCAAGCACTGTTTTGCCGATGAGATTATAGTGTATAGATTATTGACTATTGCAAACTGTTCTCTTCTCTCACATGGGTTTTCTGTCTCTCTGAATGATGTCTTCTCCTTTCTCTTCTTCTTTTGTGTGTGTGAATGGTGTGATGTGAGTCTCCCTTGTGTGCATGTGCAATCTGTCCTCCTCCCGGGTCTCCATGATGATGTTGTTCACCCCCTGGGCACTGCTTGGCATCTCCCTCATCACATTTTCTTTTTACATATCTTATAAATCCATATAATGTCGTTATCCTGTTTCAATGTTATATCCTTCTCTCACTCAGACGTGTGATTAATGTGTATGTTTTTTGTTTTTGTTTTTTTGTTTTTTGTTTTGGTCTACATGGTGATGGTGGTCATGTAGCTCGAGTCCTGGGCTGTTACGGTGGCGTCTGGACACTGCTTGGCATCCTCCTCATCATATTCTTCATATATTCTATAATTCCATTATAATTCTTTACATACATCTTTACATGCATGGAAATAGGTGCAGCTTTACTTTTTATTTATTGCTAAATATTGTGCCTTAAAACTACTCTGGACAAAGGGGTGGAAGGGAAGGGCTGTTTTATTTATTTTTATCAGTGTCATTGTTATTGCTTCCTTTTCTTTTGATGTATATTTTTTATAATGTGGAACACATCAGCCCGACCCTGATAATTGCTTTTGTCAAGTCAAGTCAAGTCAAGTCAATTTTATTTGTATAGCCCAATATCACAAATTACAAATTTGCTTCAAGGGGCTTCACAGCAACACAACATCCTGTCCTTAGACCCTCGCATTGAATAAGGAACAACTCCCTCAAAAAAAACCTTTAACGGGGATAAAAAATAGGAAGAAACCTCAGGGAGAGCAACAGAGGAGAGATCCCTCTCCCAAGACGGACAATGTGCAATGGAAGTTGTGTTTACACAATTTACAGAATACAACATTGAAAGAGGATAACAGAATTATGATGGAATTATAAATTTTATGAAGAATATGATACGCAGGATGCCAAGCAGTGTCCAGATGCCGCCAGAACAGCCCAGGACCCAAGAATGTACAAGGTGAAATCCCTTCTCTGTGTTCCATTTACCCTCGGTATTTTGAATTATATTTATTGTGGTCTTCCTGTCAGGTATATGTAGTAAAATTGCCACCAGCCTTTGGAGCTAATAGTAATATATAAGTCGAGACATGCAATCTAGAGTTGCCAGAGGCCATCAGACTGTAGCGTGTGAGCAGTGCTGTGTCTTTTAGTGCTTTAAGAGTGTTGCCTCCTTTCATGTTGATATATGTTTGCTGTTTATGTGTGTACATCCAGTGTGGACGCGTCAGACACACCCACACAAACATTCCTTCCAACCCTGTGGCTGCCTGAATATAGTCTTTAACATCAGGAAGAGCTCCACCCACCACTATTTAAGTAGAAAGTTCTGGACTTTATGAATATGCAGGATATGCATGTACTCCTCAGTCTGTCGAGGATTATGTCAAATGTAGTGTAGTGGCCAAAGTCAGATTTTATGACGGCAGTCGGATGACATGTACTGTATGACTGCGTCAATGGTGAAACAGAAAAGCCACACAAGTCAAGGACTAGTTGTTTTTGGACATGTTTAATATCATGCCAATATCGGTTCTAAAAATATTAGAACTGGCCAAAATACTAACAATGAAATTTGAAATGTGGATGTACTGTCATTTGTGTCTAAATTGATTAGGTCATGAAATGATCAAAGCAAACTTGTTTGGCAGATGAGACTATTCAGAAGGAATCTATTACAATTTGCTAAGCTGCTTATCCTTTCTGTCCATTCCTAAAACAGCCACGTAAGCATGTTACCACTAAGTAATATGTGTGGTAAGGTTTGAAAGAAATTGTGTGGCATGAAATTCCTCTGACTAGCATAAAATGCCAGATGAGGGCTTGAGACAGACTTGAGATCTGACACTATCTTAAACTACCTCATGTTCGTAGTAGGATGAGGTACCAACCAAGGGCTCTACAAACAGAAAGTTGAATGCCTGGCTCCAGTTGATTGTGGATGTAAAGGAGAATTGTGATACAATGACAAATGGTGATATAGATTGAAGACTAAAGACTGTGGAAGCAATATCTGTGAACCTTGACAATAATTTTGGTGTAAGCTTGGCTAAGAAAGGAAGTGTATAGTCATACTAAAAGATTGTGAAGAAAGTATTTCACTACCAAAGCTCTCATGGGATGGAGACAAATCTCATCATTCTTTACATAGAAAATTATATCCTGCTTTTGAATCCTTTTGGGTTCAATAAGTAATTCTAGAGGCAGAGATGCAGTTGAATTTACTTGTTCCAAAAGATAGGCCATCCATCATCTTGCTAACTTCAGTATTGATCCAGTAAAAAAGCACTACATCTAAGTAGCATTGAGTATTAAATGTTGTACTGACTAATTTAAAGATTCCCTTCCTATGACCAAATTTATCAACTCAGCAGTAATAAAGCCCTCTGACAAAGGGTTGCCGGTGGCTACTCAATTCCACACTTGAGGCCATCAAATTTGCATTTTATGTTACTATTATTTGCTAAAAAAAAACCCAATTTATACCATGCATCATTTGTTTAAACATTAAACTGAAACTAGCAAACACATGTTTCCTGTTGGCTCACCCAGATGACATGTGCCATGTTGGCTCTGCCCTAAGCACAATGTCCTGGGTTTGAATCTGATTAAATACCTTTGCTGCGTGTTTTGCTCTCTACCCCTTTATTGCTGTTTGTAGCTTCACTGCCATATTCAGTAGAAGGAAAAACTAACTGAAAATCATATCAGAATTTAAAAATCTGTTACAGCATTGGCCTGTGTAGAAAGGCAGCATACACAAATACACGCACACATACACACAAGCACATACAATTTGCAACATGCCCATGTTTTCCAGTAAAGAGTATTATTGCAAAACAAAGCAAATATTTAAAGGCCCACTGTGTGATGTTTTCAGGAAAAAAAATTACATTATTGATAGCAATAATCATTTTGAGAAAATATTGTGAACGGATTGCATTTATATAAATGGATTGCATTTATATAGTGCCTTTCTGGCTGCAACAAACACTAGAAGCACTTTACAATTAATGAGTGCCTCACATTCACCAATGCACACACACACTCGTACACCGACGGTGGTGTCAACCATATAAGGTTTCAACCTGCTCATTGGGAGCAGTTGGGGGTCTGTTGTCTTGCTCATGGACACTTTGACATTTTTGCAAAGAGGAGCCGAGGATCGAACCAGCAACTCTCCAGTTATCAGAAGACCTGCTCTAGAGGACCCTCTAGAAGACCCTACGAGCCACTGGCGCCACTGTTTACAATTACGTTCACTCAAATGGGATCAAGATTCAGTGTTTCGCAGGCTGAGAATATGCTAATAAGAATAAAAGAATGATACATAGCACACGCTGTGACCAGAAGGGCTTACTTGCCTGAAAGAAATTTAGCTTTGCGCTCATTAGCTAACATTGCTATTGTTTACGGAAGCCTCTTGTCTGCTCAGTGCTATGAACAGCTTGCAAGTCAAGCACAGAGGACCCTCATACCTCACAGGCAGACACAATGGGGTTGTCTGAAAAACAATTAGGCCTAAAAAGAGAAAAGAAATCTAAAGGAAACCTCGAGGTCAGTGGCAGCAGAAAGCAAGAATGAATGTTGGTGTTGCTTTCTCAAGATGAAAAGCTCTGAAAATGGACAGCAGTTTCCAAGTGATGCTGAATATGCCGGTTTTCTGTTGGATAGTTGCTGAATTAATCATTTTTGTCTGCCCCCATGTCTTCACCATCTGGATTTTCTAGTGAGTCATTACTTCTATGGCTCAAATACTGTACATGAGAGGAAGTGATGGATATGAGTTGTATATAGAAGAGAAAGAGGCCCAGCTGCACCTACACCCCAATAGGTGTCAGTAGAGTGCAAGAAAAATCTCATCTTGGCTATTTTAAAAGCCGAGGAAGAACCCGCAGCAAAAAATCCGTAAAGAAATTGAAGAGAAACCACTTTGTGGGCAATTAATACTGATTAAAAGGCAAACTTTTTCATCATGTGGAAAATTGCAAGGATTTCATGCTATCCCAAATCACGTGAGAGAGGGAGACTCATATGCAAAAAGTGATTTCAATGTTTCTGCATAGGAACATAAACAAATGAGAAAGTCAACAGGCCCGGCTTAGGTAGAAGAAGGAGTTAAAAGGCTCACCTTTCATCTCTGGTTAAATGAAGCCTTTTGAAGGATGTTTTCTGTGAAGCAGGTCTCAGTCGTGCCTTAGTGAGTGCCCTTCATAAGGCCAAGCCCCAGCTCTACACAGGCGTGCTGTTCCAGTGGGAGGCAAACATGGGGAATTCTCAAAAGTCCATCTGTCTCTTTCTGACCTGTTTGGATTTCTACAGGAAGTTCAGCAAGCGAATATAGGTGTGACTGTACTATGATATTAATGAGTTTTGTAGAAAGGCCCCATTCAAAATAGGGACTGAAGAGAGAGAAAAAACAGGGCCCCACTGGGAATTCAGTTGGGCTTGCATCCTGCTTGCCTTAGAGAGAAGCACTCAAATCAAATTTTATAAATTGCTTACTTATCTCCTATTTCAGTTGCTGGAAACAGAAACACTGGAATCAGACAAAGACACTGGTGCCAGATTTTTATGGATGAAATAAATTTTTCAACTATAACCGGAAGAAAAATTCACGAACATAAAAGAAAAACACAGATGCACTCAGAATCGTAGAAATAGGAAATAGACACTAAACGAAGAACTCAGTGGCATTTTTACAGACTCTGGCTTTAGACAAGCCTTTCATTAAGGTTTGGTTTACTGGTACAAGTGTGGTGGTTTAAGCAAGGAGGCTTCATATGTCTCAGAAACAAGGCAGCATAGGACTGAATCCATGTTGGGAAATGACAGTGGCCTCCGCCTGGTTCCTGGCACCAAAAATACACAGCTGGGGATGGCTTAGTATTGGGTTTGGGAATGTATATATAAACTTAATTATTGTATATGCGTAAAGAAAAATATAGTAGGCTGTTAGCTAGCTACTAATTTTCTCTCTGTCTCTCGGCTATTAGACTTTCTGTAACAAGCCCTTTTCATGTACAAGAGGATTATGGGATTGCATTTGTTTGATTGGTTCCTGTTGTGAAAATATTCAGTATTTTTATTCCCCCCATTGTCCATCTCTGTATAATGGCTCTTGATCAAAAGATAATGTTTTGCTTTTCTATGGCCACTATACAACATTGTAATGATTCATATGTAGCATTCCATGTTGTACAAATCTAGTGCCTCATATCAAAACTGACTGTATGCCTATAAAACCTTTGCTTTCACCATAGAATGGCTCAGTTACCTCTTGTGCTCTACAGCACACATTATCCACATATAACCACTGGCGGTAGCATTGTTCCTTTAAAGACCTGTCACTCACAAGCATTACAAAATTCGTGCCCTCAACAAGTATTGCTGAATGTGGAAAAAATGTGCTGCCTTGCATAATCACTACCTCAGAATAAGTCCAAGTATATATCCTAGTACATATGCCTTCCCTTGTACATATCCTAATTATTGTTATTGTTGGAATTGTCCAAGATGGGTTTGAGGACTCTGGTAATAAAGCTGTTGTTTTGTTGGTTAGGAACTGACAGAACGTTTTAATCCTCCTCAGGTCTTTCTCCTGCTTCCAAGGGTTTGTGGATAGTATGCGCCCCACCAGTGGCCTCGGCCACCTAACTCTCACAGAGCCTTCATTAACCTGTGTCGAGGAAAATGAAATGCAACTAAGGAGCAGAGAAAGAGTGTGTTATGTTAAAGAAGTGAGAGAAGGAGAAAGGATGGAATGACAGAGAAACAATTGTGTGAATGAAAGGTAATTAGAGAGAGGGTGAAAGAGGAAGCAGTATGAATAAGAAGATGGAACATTCACTCAAGAGGAAAGGAAGTGGGTTGATAGATTAGGAAGACAAAGACAATGAGGGTAAGAGGTACCTTCAGTATAGTCGTACGGGAGTGACAGAGCGCACAACACTGGCAGTATGGTCCCCTTCTACCCTTCTACTCCTTGGAGGAACTGACTGTGAATCCACCTTTTGTGATGTAACAGGGTATTGACTTTTGGAGGGGCCCTGGACCAAAAGAGTGTGTTTACCTGAACATGTGAGGAACTCAAAAAAAAAAGCATTTATAGAGTCTTGTACTATGAGAGGGCCAGCGTTTGTTTCACTGCCACTGGAAATGGCAGTGGGTTGGTTTGTGCCTCCTTGCCTCTTCACTTCCCTCAGAAATAACAACAGCACATAGAGACTGTATTCAGTGAGTAAGTATAGTCACTGCATTTGGAGTGTGTCACATTTACCAGGGCCACAGATTTAGATGACTCCAACTACAGTAGGAGTCCGGTCCCACACAAAGCAACACACACTACACTGTTTCAACAGGGCTTTCTCCTGTTTATGTGAGGAAAAACCACTGCTTCTCTCAGTTGCAAGGAACCTGCTTCACTCAAAGATATGATTTTATTCGCTGTTTTAGTTATGGTATAGATAAGTCACCATAGTGAGGTGATTTCATGTGTCTTGAGATCCTGGCAGTTGCTAAGATCTTAGACAAGCAGGCTTGTGACCAGGAGATTTCATTGGACAGAATGGCTGTTTAAAGTCTCGACAAAAGGTCTCTCTTTCCCAAGTAATATCATTAATGGGCATTTGAAAAAGGAACTTAACCCCAGGTTGCTCTAGTACAGGCCTAGTCAACTGGCGGCCCGCGGGCCAAATCCGGACCAAGGATTATTTTTTTCCGGCCCTTTGATCAATTTTTATTAGAACATTAAAAATCATAATGCATTTTCCTGTGAAGAAAAATCTGTTTTTGGGCAAGAATGCAGTCCCATTCAATTTCCTCCAATGGGAGACTGCTTTGTCCCGCCCCTAACTGCTCCCGACACTCCCTACATGCGCGCCACCAGCTCCCAAGCTAGTGAGTGTGCCATGCTAACCTGCTTGCTGCTGCTAACTAGCAAACAAAAGAACCCCAAAATGTCACCGTCCACTTTGAAAAAGAGGAAAGTTGACAATGAAAATCGCCAATTTAGTAATGAATGGACTGAGAAATATATTGTAACGTGCATGGATAAGAAGAAACGCTGGCCACTGGCTCGCGGGTCTGACCCTTTAATCGAGCGGTTAGCGATGTCTCCTGCGGTGCAGGCGATACGGGTTCGCTTCCCAGCCGCGGCAGTTCCTGTGGTTGTGTTGTCCCCCGAATTCGCTACATTGGTGTCAGAAGTGGGATGGAGCAACCGTAAGGCCATCGGAAGTGTATGCGCCCTGAGGCGTGAAGGAGCTGATATGCTTAAGCGCGGGGACGCGCTTCCCGAAGGAGGGAGGTAGTGTAACGTGCATGGATAAGAAGACACGCTGGCCGCTGGCTCGCGGGTCTGACCCTTTAGTCGAGCGGTTAGCGATGTCTCCTGCGGTGCGGGCGATACGGGTTCGCTTCCCGGCCGTGGCAGTTCCTGTGGTTGCGTTGTCCCCTGAATTCGCTACAATATGTTTACTAATATCGGAACAAAGCTGATATGTTTGCTGTGTAACGAATGTATCGCTGTCTCAAAGGAATATAATTTGAGAAAACACTTCCGACACGCTACACTCAAGCTTCAACACAAATTTTCCAGATGGGTCGAATGCACACAGACAGAAGGTGCAGAGCCTAACCGTGAACTATGAGCAGAGACAAGCTATCATGGCCCGGTCATGTTCTGAGCAAGAGAGGACTACAATAGCCTCACGCTGCGTAGCATGGATTCTCGCGAAAAAGAAAAACCCATTCACCGACTCAGATACTATGAAAGAGTGCATGCTAGCCGTTCTAGAGGACGTGGTGATGGATGAAAAGGTAAAGAAGATTATCATTTCATCTATTCGGAAAATACCAATGTCCGACACAACTACAATTAGAAGAGTCGAAGCACTAGCAACGGATGTTTTCGAAACACTCTTGGACAAGTTAAAAAAGGCGGAGGTAATGTCACTCACTGTCGATGAATCTACCGATGGCAGCGATATAACAGAGCTATGTCTTTATGTGAAATTCTTTGATGGCGAGTGCTTTCATGAGGATGTGCTGGGTTTAATTCCATTGGAGGGATAAACAACCAGTCAAATAATTTTTGAGAAGATTGTTTCATTTTTCAATGAGTCAACATGCTAGTCACAGATGGAGCCCCCTCCATGTCGGGGAGAGTGCAGGGACTCTCCGCTTGCCTTGCTGCCCTCACGCCACAGATGAAACCATTGCACTATCTGAGACGTCAGACCATTCTCTGCAAAACTTAGTGGTGACTTGAAAAGCACCATGGACAATATTATGTCAATGATCAATTTCATCAGAGCCACATCGAGCCTACAGCACCACTTGTTTCGTAAACTTTTATCAGATATGTCAGCTGGGCACAGTGACTTACTTTTACACAATGACGTTAGATGGCTAAGTAAGGGTAATGCACTGAAAAGGGTCTGTGAACTCAGGCATGAGATTGTTGCCTTTCTCCACGGCTTAGCCCAAATGCTAGACGAGGAGCACATGGCTGATGTGTGTTTTTTAAGTGACATTTTCCACCACTTTAACGGATTTAATCTGCAATTGCAAGGTAAGGACAAAACTGTTAGCGACATAGTGGACAATCTGAGTAGATTTAAAAGGAAATTGAAGTTATTTTCTATCGACCTGACCCCCATGAAAATGCTGCACTTTCCAACACTGCGTGATTTGCTCAACAAATCGTCATCAGCACAGATTACCCCAGTGATGACAGCATTCGTTGACAAACTGATTGTGAATTTTGCTGCAAGAGTTGATAATTTCAATATACCCGCAGAGGTGATGCTATTTACCAAGGACGTCTTTGCTATTGATGCTGGGGGAGCGTTTCCAGCCAAAGCCAAATAGATGCTCACGTCACTGGATGAAGGCTCCCTGCAGTTAGAACTGATTAGACATTCAAGCATCATCTGATTTAAAGCAAAAACTTAAATCTGTGGGATGTGAGCAGTTTTGGGTGCAACTTAACCAGGTCCAGTTCCCAAACACCAGAAGGTTGGCTTTTTTCCTACAGACTATGTTTGGTACAACGTATAGTACATGCGAGTCAAGCTTCTCACATATGAATGCAATAAAAACAAACACGCGTGCCTCCCTTACAAGTGCCCACCTCCACCAGTGTCTGCAGATTGCTCTCACTTCCCATGAGCCTAACTTTACGGCTCTTGCAAAGTCAAATAAGTGCAATTTTAGTCACTGATTAGAAAACAAATAGTTGGAGCACTGGTTTCTAAATGTATCTATGGCTGAGACCATTTCTTTTGAATTGAAAGAGAGGTGTTCTGTTGTAGCAGATGTGAAATGACACTGATTAGAAGACAAATAGAGCACTTGTAGATGTCCATCTGCCACAATCTGTTTTGAGTGCATCTTTGTTTGGGGGCTTTGATCAGAAGCATTTTTGAAAAGTGATTCATTTGATAAAACTAAAAAATGACTTGTTATGTAATTATTTAAGAGTGATAAGAGGGGAGGTAGCAGAGGTGAGATGGCATGACTCACAGATAGAAGATAAACAGCACTTGTAGATGTTTATGGCTGAGACCATTTCTTTTGAATTGAAATTACTTGTTATGAAATTTGAGTGATAAGTGTTGAGTAATAGCACATTGGTGAGAAGGTGAGAGATGATCATAATATTTTAACAAGTATTCAATGGAGTTTTTTTTTTTCATCTGCCAGTGGAATGTAATTTGTTTTGAATGTATCTTTAATTGGGGCCTTTTGGTCATCAGTATTGGTGATAGTGAGAAGTGATTCATTAGATAAAATAAACGTAGCCTAGATAAATGGATAAATGTATGAAATGACTGCCCTATTTTGTATGTAAACACATTGTATGTTCATAAACACATTCTTAATAAACACTTTTGATACACAGTATTAAGGGTTTTTAGTGTTGTTTCATGCTCACATGTAAGTGCTAAGATCCGGTAATGACTCTGAAAAAAAGTTTGCCCCCCTTACATTTACATTTGAATAAGTGGTCCTCATAAGAAAATAGTTGA
The DNA here is from genome assembly GCF_029633865.1 of Lampris incognitus. Lineage (NCBI taxonomy): Eukaryota > Metazoa > Chordata > Actinopteri > Lampriformes > Lampridae > Lampris > Lampris incognitus. The sequence goes on along the minus strand of NC_079222.1, from coordinate 16,384,288 downwards.
CTAGCTCTGCTCTAGTGGACCTGTTTAATGGTAGAACACTATTTGAACCAAGCCGTTTCTCTTAACTTGAGCAACTATATGATTGCAAAGCTGGGCAGGACAAAAATAGAACACTCTTGCCTAGTTATGTTCTGGCCTTAAAATTTAAGCAATATATTCTCTAATAATCAATGCAGTTAAAGAGAATAATGCCAATACAGAGGATATCCTAAATCAACTCGTATTTCCTTAATAAGAAGACATTTGAAACAAGCATGAACTTATAATAAAGACACTTTGTGGAGAGATGATGAATATTCACAGTAAGAGCTGTTACAGCTAATGGTGATATAGAATAAGTTCACTGATTTTTATCAGGAATGGTTATCCCTGATATTTTGTGATTAGCCTGTTTTCTAAATATATTATTGATGATGTATGGCTTCACTCCAAGCTGGCACTTGTTTTTTATTAACAGAATATAAATAACATAATGTAGTGACCATGGAAGACCGTTGCTGGACTGATGACAGCTATGTGCTGGGGAAGCGCAAGGGATTATGGGACTGTTACATTCATGTTTAGGTCATTATTTTATTAATGTTATGTTCATGTTTTGATTATTATTGTATTGTTGTTTGGATGTTTGCCTCAGACTGGGTAGACGACCATTTTACGGACTGACTGACTGTAGGACCATGACTGATACTTGTATGTTCAATAGTGAGATTGTTACAGGTGGGCGCTGTTCGGCAACCAATTAGGTAGGGGCAGAATAAAGGAGCACTCCTGAGGCCAAGTGATGTATTGGAGACAGGAGTTACTGTTCCATCAGACTCCTTGACTCTCCCTTCCCATCAATTCTGTGCGAGTCTGATGGTATGTTAAAATTAAACCGCACTCCCGGGGTCATGCAGTACATTGCACATGGGAGTTGTGTTTGAAAGAAATTTCTATCAAACTTGACACATTGGTGTCAGAAGTGGGGTTGAGCTAAAATAATGGAGAGGGCAATCCAGAAAATGGACCGGGACTCCTGTACTGCCCAGAAGTGACCGGCCGAGTGTTCCCATACCCCGCTGCAGCAGTACTTGGTGGGGGCCCCAATGGAGTGGGTAGGGTTGGACATCCGTGAGTGTTTCCCCGTTACCAACTCTGGCAACTGCTACGTCCTTGTGGCTATGGATTACTTCACAAAGCGGCTAGAGGTGTACGTGGTGACAGATCAGAGTGCCCCCACGACAGCAGAGAGGCTGGTGGAAGAGATGTTCACTTGCTTCAGAGTTCCGGCCAAACTCCACAGTGACCAGAGGCAGAACTTCAAGTCCCAGGTCTTCAGTGAGGTCTGCCAACAGCTGGGGGTGAAAAAGATGAGAACGACACCACTCCATCCTCAAATTGACGGGTTGGTGGAGTGGTTCAATCGTACCTTGGCCACTCAACTTGCCATCTTCTCCAGCCAATATCAGCGGGACTCGGAGCACCACCTGCCCTTGGTACTGTGGTCCTACCGGACTGCTTATCAGGAGTCCAGCCAGTGCACCCCCATTGCCCTCATGTTTGGGTGGGAACTGCGGACTTGATGTTTGGGACCCTGCCTGAGCCTGAGATTACCGGGGGAAAAGAGATGGACTACCTCTGGAGACTGAGGGATTGCCTGCAAGTGGTCCATGACTACATCCGCCAGATCCAGGCCAACTGTGGGGTACGGCAGAAGAGAGCCTATGATACCCAGTGTCTTGGGCAGGCCTTCATGCGAAAGGACAAGGTATGGGTGTATTGTCCCATTTACTCCAGGCTTCACAGCCACTGGCAGGGGCCCAGAGAGGTCGTGGACCGGCTGTTTGAGGTGGTGTACCAGGTGTGCATGCCCGGCCAGGGGCACATGTTGGTGCTGCACGAGGACAGATTCTCTCCATACTGCCCCCGTGCTCTGCCTGTTGTCGGGGCCAGGGGGGACAATAGCACCCCATGCGCCGATCAGTGTGCTTCTCCTCCAGTTGCACTTCTTGCTAGCTCTGGGTGGTCTGTTCGCCAGGGATGGCCCCCTGGACATTTGAGGGACTACGTCTTGGGTGATGGGGTTGTCGAGGACAACTGACCCCTCAGGTGGGGGCTATGTCGTGACCGTGGAAGACCGTCGCTGGATTGATGACAGCTAAGCACTGGAGAAGCGCACGGGATTATGGGACTGTTACATTCATGTTTAGATCATTGTTTTATTAATGTTGTGTTCATGTTTTGATTATTATTGTGTTGTTGTTTGGATGTTTGACTCGGACTGGGTAGACGACCATTTTACAGACTGATTGACTGTAGGACCAGGACTGACACTTGTATGTTCAATAGTGACGTCATTATGAGAAGCCATTGGTCAGCAACCATTGGCAAGGGGCAAACTAGAGGAGCATTCCTGTGACCGTGCGGTGAATGGGACAAAGTAGCTGCCATTCAATCTGAATCCTTGCCTCCTTTTCTGTCCTTTCTGCTCAGTTCTGACGGTGTGTTTAAATTAAACAGCACTCCTGGGGTTGTGCGGTGTGTCGGACACGGAACTTGCAATCACAAGAGATCTCTATCTTTCTCTCTCCACACACACCTGCCAAACTTTTCTGATTCCAACAAGAACAGGTCATAAAACCATTCTGTAGTTTTTTATGAGATGGAAATTCGACTGATTTATCTTACTGCCTGTAGGCTTAGACATAAAACCTTTGTGTCTTGCATATATTTTTTGGGGATGAGTTATTGCCTCAAGTGAAGGAGTTCAAGTATCTCGGAGTCTTGTTCACGAGTGAGGGTAGGATGGAGCGGGAGATTGACAGGCAGCTTGGTGCAGCATCAGCAGTAATGCTGACATTGTACCTCACCGTTGTGCTAAAGATGGCTCTGATCTGGAAGGTAAAGCTATCAGTTTACCAGTCAATCTTTGTTCCAACCCTCACCTGTGGTCAGTAGCTTTGGGTAGTGACCGAAAGGGTGAGATCGCGGATACAAGCAGCTGAAATGAATTTCCTCCATAGGGTGTCAGGGCCCAGCCTTAGAGATAGGGTGAGGAGCTCGGACATCTGGAGGGAGCTCGGGAGTAGAGCCACTGCTCCTTAGCATCAAAAGGAGCCAGTTGAGGTGATTCGGGCATCTGATTAGGATGCCTCCTGGGCGCCTTCCTTTGGAGGTTTTCCGGGCACATCCAACTGGAAGTAGACCCCGGGGAAGACCCAGAACTCGCTGGAGGGACTACATGTCAAATCTGCCCTGGGAATGCCTTGGGATCCCCCAGGAGGAGCTCGAGGGCTTTGCTGGGGAGGGACGCCTGGAGTGCCCTACATAGCTTGCCACTGCGACCCAACCCCGGTGAAACGGCTGATGATGAGATGAGATGAGATGAGATGAGATGAGATGGAGATGGAGCTAAAATGACCTTAGACATGGTATGATGAAACATTTGGAAAAGGTGTTATTGGTGCAATTCTAAGACTGTTAAATTAGCACAATTATACTACATTTAATCAACTTAGTGAAGTCATGTTGCAACGTTTCTCATAGGCTGTACTTGGGCAAACCAAAATATAACAACAAAAGCCTTGTGGGCGCAGTCACTCCATCAATTGGTCAGAAATCTCATGGGATTGGTGGGCGGAGAAAGGAGAGGGTTTTTTTTCTTCCGGGATATCTATTCAAAATGGACCATCGGCAGGATTGGCATTTGTTCATCATTTCGGTCATCATTTGGGCCGTATACCAAGCCAATATTAAGATATTATGATTTTAGTCGGGAAGTGACAAAGATGGACAGGATTAGGAATGAGTATATTAGAGGGACAGCTCAGGTTGGATGGTTTGGAGACAAGCCAGAGAGACTAGATTTAGTTGGTTTGGACATGTGCGGAGAGGAGATGCTGGGTATATTGAGAGAATGCTGAAGATGGAGCTGCTAGGCAAGCGGAAAAGAGGAAGGCCAAAGAGGAGGTTTATGGATGTGGTGAGGGAGGACATGCGTGACAGAGGTAGACGCAGAGGACAGGGAGAGGTGGAAACAGATGAGCCGTGGTGGGAACCCCTTATGAGAGCAGCCGAAAGAAGAAGAAATCTCTAGTAATCATGCTATAACTACTGTAGATCAGGCATAGTATAAGTATAGAATCTATACTTAGCCTACCTCAGATTCTGCTTTTCCAAATGATAATCTCAGTATATTAGTCTGTCACGAAGTCTTTGAAATGAAGGTGAAAATTTTTTGAAATGAAATTAGCAGATGCTTTTATCCAAAGCTTTTTTTTTTCAGCAAGAGGGGGTATAGACCTGTAGAGACAGAGATAGGGAGGTCAGCAGAGATAAGAGGGGCGTGGGGGTGGAGACAGACTGGCTTATAAATTAGCCTATATACAGCCACACATAAATGTATAATTTCCCAAGCTCTCCACTTGCTGACTTCTCCTTCTTCTTCTTCTTCTTCTTCTCCTTCTTCTTCTTCTTCTTCTTCTTCTTCTTCTTCTTCTTCTTCTTCTTCTTCTTCTTCTTCTTCTTCTACTTCTTCTTCTTCTTCATTCAGCTTGATCCCTGTTTTTCAGGGGTCGCCACAGCGGATTTTATAGTTTCCATCAGTACCCTGTGAGAGCACAGCACCAATGGTGGTGGTTGTTAACCCAGGTCTCGACCGATCCGGTATGGTCTTGTCAGCACGCTACTACTACTACTACTACCACTTTCGGCTGCTCCCGTTAGGGGTCGCCACAGCTGATCATTCGTTTCCGTTTCTTCCTGTCTTCTGTTTCTTCCTCTAGCATACCAGCCACCTGCATGTCTTCCCTCACCACATCCATAAACCTCCTCTTTGGCCTTCCTCTTTTCCTCTTCCCTGGCAGCTCCATATTCAGCATCCTTCTCCCAATATACCCAGCATCTCTCCTCCACACATGTCCAAGCCATCTCAATTTTGCCTCTCTTGCTTTGTCTCCAAACTGTCCAACCTGAGCTGCCCCTCTAATATAATCATTCCTAATCCTGTCCTTCTTCATCACTCCCAGTGAAAATCTTAGCATCTTCAACTCTGCCACCTCCAGCTCCGCCTCCTGTCTTTTCGTCAGTGCCACTGTCTCCAAACCATATAACATAGCTGGTCTAACAACCATCTTGTAAACCTTCCCTTTAAATCTTGCTGGTACCCTTCTGTCGCAAATCACCCCTGACACTCTTCTCCACCCACTCCACCCTGCCTGCACTCTCTTCTTCACCTCTCTCCTGCACTCCCCGTTACTTTGGACAGTTGACCCCAAGTATTTAAAGTCATATGCCTTCGTCACCTTCACTCCTTCCATCCTGACCATTCCACTGTCTTCCTTCTCATTCATGCATAGGTATTCTGTCTTGCTCCAACTGACTTTCATTCCTCTTCTCTCCAGTGCATACCTCCACCTCCAGGCTCTCCTCAACCTGCACCCTACTCTCGCTACAGATCACAATGTCATCCGCGAACATCATCGTCCAACTGAGACTCCTGCCTGATCTTGTCTGTCAACCTGTCCATCACCATTGCAAACAAGAAAGGGCTCAGAGCTGATCCTTGATGTAATCCTACCTCCACCTTGAACCCATCTGTCATTCCAACCGCACACCTCACCATTGTCACACTTCTCTCATACATATCCTGCACCACTCGTACATACTTCTCTGTCAGTTCACATACTGATTTGGCAAAATTTTACATCGGCTGTCCTTCCCGACAGAACCACTAACCCTATGGACGGGGGCACAGGTGAAGCGCTGGATGCCATCTCAGTATTCATGGACTTGCACCCATGCATGTCAAGTTTTCCAAGCTCTCCACTTGCCAGCTGTGAATTAATAAAATCTTTTTTTTCTGTAGCCTAACTATAACAGACCACAATTACATTTTATACTACAGCCAGCCTACAAACGCATATTGCCTATAACCTCCCACTTAGTATAGATCAGTGATCACCAACCCTGCTTCTGGAGAGCTACCATAATGCCGGTTTTCAACCTAACCCTAATTTAACACACCGTATTGTACTGATTATGTACTTACCAAGCTCTTGATAATTTGAATCAGATGTGTTAAATTAGGGTTGGGGTGAAAACCAACAGATGGTAGCTCTCCAGGAGAAGGATTGGTGACCACTGGTATAGAGGATGGTGAAGTTAAGAAAGATATACTTTCATTTTAATTGTCTTCATTAGCCTACCTCAAAAACTCGAAAAGAAGAAAAGTAAAAATTCAGAATTCCGTGTGTGTGTGTGTGTGTTTGTGTTTGTGTGGGTGAGACAGAAGCTGCATCAGCATGTCATATACTAAGTGTTTTATTTGCATGATAAAATGACATACAGAGGGGGGAAAAAAACACCTTTACACAATGAAATGAAAGTGTTATGAAATGGGCCTGTAGATCAGGCAGTGCTGACCTGCTGCTTAGGCAGTGTAGGTAAATAGTAGGGATGCAAGATGTTCTTGGGGCCACACAACTTCGACCTAAAAAAAAAACTTTTCTATTTTTTTATGCACCCCTATGGATATAATATAAACAAGTTTTCCAAATATATTACATTATACACAAGCGAAATAATTTTCTTGATTGGATCTTGGACTTGCGCTGTCTCCCCACTCATTGTTAACGTGCGGTGATTAAGGGGGAAGATTGCCACCCTAAATTACCTGTCCTGATTGAATGACTTCTGCTGTTGATATCGATTACGGTGACATGTCTAAAAAGCCAAAATTATCTGGGGCCCACGGCAGAAAATGAAATAAAGAGGAGGAACAAAATTTTGAAAAAGATAAAGGTTGCGAACTGGCTTCAGAATTGGAGCAGTTTCACAACTTACCGTCAAGTAACATGACTTCTTCTTCTAACTTTCTCATTTGAAAAGAAACTGGCAGAAATCTATCCTAACGTGGGTAGCTTTGAGAATTCCTGCCACTCTTCCCATAGCAATGGCTGCTGCAGAGAGGAGCTTCTCTAAGTTTAAACTGATAAAAACATATCTGAGGTCTACCATGGGGCAAGAGCCAAGTTTCAGAGCAGCTATCATATGATGACATAATCGATGATTTCGCAGCAAGAAAGTCTAGAAGAATCCAGTTGTAGAGGATTGCAGTAGTTCATAGTTTCAATACGTTAACTTTTTTTATTTATTCTTATTTCTTAACTTATCTATTTTATATATCTATATTTAATCACAACAGCCTAATAAAGAGATGTATATAGTTGATATATATCCCTTTACCTTTTTGTTATTGTGTTTTATTGATTCATTTTTCTAATGTAATCTATTTACCGACTGCACATTCAGTTCACACACCAGATTGGGCTGAAAGGCTTTTTTTGAAACTTTATTTCTTGTTCATTTTAACTTTGGCTAAAATTGGGGCTTACAAAGCTTTTTTTCTGGATGATATCCAATATTTTGATCTGGCTTTTGTTTTAATTTGCTTATTTATAAAGCTTTTTTATATTTCATTTATACATTTTAAGTTTTGACTGGATGAACAAAGGCTGAATAATAAGTCTGACATTATTTATGATTTGCCCTTCTTCTGAAAGGTTGTCCCTTTTTTAGTCTCTGACCAAGGTACTTGTGGTGAATTGAAAGCACACATTTATGGTCACAAGAGAGCGCCACAGACAATCTTGACTAGGGCGCCATGTTAGCTAGAGCCGGCTCTGAGATCAGGCATAGTATAAGTATAGATTCTACTATTCTATTCCAAATCATAATCTCAGTATGTTACTCTGTAAGGAAGTCTTTGAAATGAAGGTCTGTAAGTTAGCAGATGCTTTTATCCAAAGCTTCTTTTTTTTCCCAGCAAAAGGGGTATTGACTGTAGAGACAGAGACAGAGAGATCATCAGAGATAGTAGGGGAATTAGTATATCTACAGACACACATGCATTTATCACTTCCCAATCTTCCGACTCACCATTAACAAGAGATTTTCTTGGTAGTCTAACTATAATGGACCACAATTACATATTATTTTACATTTAGCCTACAGATTCATAGAGCCTATACTCCCCCCCCCCCAGTAAGTACAGAGGATGTTGGAATAAAAGTGAAAATTCAGAATTCTGTGTGTGTGTGAGAGACAGAAGCTGCATCAGCATGTCATTTGTGAAATTTTCTTTTTGCATGATAAAATAACATACAGGAGGAAAAAAACACTTTTTCTTACCAAAGAAATGGAAGTAATATGAAGTCACATTTTCCCCCTTATGCTGAGAGAGGGTTGGAAGGAGGGTGGGGTACTATGACAAGGGCCAAAATACGTCCCAGTAGGACCTTCATTGAACGTAGTGACCTGTGGTATCACATTGTTCAACTGATTGATTGTCTTTGTTGCAGGCCTCTCTGGTGAGTTTGGTGGTCCAGAATGTCTCCATTGCAATAATGAGTTCCTCCATGTTGTGGAGCTTGGCTTCATGTCACATGAAGTCCTTCAGGGCATGCCAGACAAGTTCAGTTGGGTTCAGATCAGGTGACCCACAGTAGTAAATGGAAAAGTCTAGCATTTGTGCCTTGACAGAATAAAAACAGACACATCCAGCTTTAAGTATGGATGTAGTGATGTAGCCAAAGTGGGTGTATTATATATATATATATATAATGCATTTATGTATGCTTGGGGGGGGTATTTTGTACTTGGCCAAGTACCCCACTCTTACGAACCATCCCAGTTGCTGCTCCACCCCCTCTGCCGATCCGGGGAGGGCCTCAAACTATCACATGACCCCTCCAATACATCTGGAGTCACTAGCCGCTTCTTTTTGCCTGACAGTGAGGTGTTTTGCCAGGGGGATGTAGTGCGTGGGAGGATCACGCTATTCCCCCAGTTCCCCCTCCCCCCCAAACAGGCGCCCTGACCGACCAGAAGAGGCGCTAGTGCTTCCCACCCGCAGACCCGGCCAATTGGGTCTGTAGGGACGCCCGAACAAGCCAGAGGTAACACAGGAATTCGAACCAGCAATCCCCGTGTTGATAGGCAAAGGAATAGACCACCACGCCACCTGGACGCCCATGGCATGGTGAGCTGCTCAACTCATGCAACCCCTGTATGAGGCCTTGAAAGGAAAGGCCACCAAACAAACTGTGGACTGGTCGCAGAGAAGGACAAGGCATTTGTGGACGTTAAGACTGCTCTGGTTGATGCATTCCCTGCTGGAGGCCTGCCAATTCACAGCATTTGTGGACCACAAACCACTGATGTTCGCCATGGCCAAGGTGGCTGAGCCGTGGTCCACCCGCCAGCAGCGACAGCTCTCCTACATCTTGGAGTTCACTACAGACGTACAGCATGTTTCTGGCAAAGCCAACCTCATCGCCAACTGCCACTCTGTCCACTTGGGACTTGACTATGCCCGCATGGCAGCTGACCAGGCTGCCGACCCAGACGTGCAGACTTTCAAGACGGCTGTCACAGGGCTGCAGTTAGAGGACGTGGCTTTTGACATCGCTAGTACCACGCTCCTGTGCAACGTTTCCATGGGTGAGCCCCGGCCGGTCATTACCACTGGATGGAGGCGGAATGTTTTCGATGCTGTCCATGGCCTCTCCCACCTGGGCAAAAAGCCATCTCAAAGACTGGTGGCAGCCAAGTTCATCTGGCAATGGCTCAAAAAAGACATGAAGGACAGGGCTGACACCTGCATGGAGTGCCAGCACTCTAAAGTGCACCGCCATACCAAAGCCCCCCCCCCCGGCCCAATTCCTGGTGCCCGAAATGAGGTTTGACCACATAAACATGGACCTAGTGGGCCCCCTTTCCCCCTCCCATGGTTTTACTTATACCTCCTCACAATGGTGGATAGGATGACTCGATGGCCGGACGTCATCCCACTGTCGTCGACGATGTCCACCGAGGTAGCCCAGGCATTCATTGGGACCTGGGTCATCCAATTCGGCACCCCATCTGATCTCACCTCTGACAGGGACTCACAGTTGATGTCTGAGCGCAGGAACACAGTCACAGAGAGCCTAGGAGTGAATCTCCACCACGCCACCATGTACCAACCACAGGTCAATGGGTTATGCAAGTGGTTTCATTGCTCTATGAAGGATGCTCTTTGGGCCATCCTCAAGGACAGCAACTGGGTCAACAGGCTTCCGTGGGTCATGCTGGGTCTCAGGACTGCCCCTAAGGAGGACCTCGAGTCCTCATCTGCTGCAGGTCTTCTAAAGAGGGTAGCTACCTGGTGAAATTCTCTGACGATACCACACTTTTGTCTCTTCTTCAGGGCTTGGAGTTAGATCAAGGTTGTGCCCTACCTGACTTTGTTGATTGGTGTGACGATAACTTCCTTGACCTTAATGTGTCAAAAACTAAGGAACTTACCATTGATTTTAGGAGAAGCAGTGATAAACCCAAAGCTAACACTATACATGGCGAGGATGCTCACCTGGACTTGGACCAACCTGTTGGACTGGCCCAGCCCCCCCCCCCCCACAGCCCAGCACCTGAAGCTGGGAAAACACATCTCTGACTCCCGGTTCATCAGCACCGGTACCCCTCAAGACTGTGTCCTTTCCCCTATACTCTTCTGCCTCTATAGAAACAGCTGCACCTCCAGTCACCAGTCAGTCAAGCTCCTGAAGTTTGCTGATGACACCACCCTCGTTGGGCTCATCTCTGGTGGTCATGAGTCCGCTTACAGGTGAGAGATGGACCATCTGGTGTACTGGTGCAACCAAAACAACTTGGAGCTCAATGCTCTAAAGACAGTGGAGATGGCTGTGAACTTCAGAAAGAACACACCCCCATCACCCTCTGAGGCTCCCCAGTCAATGCTGGGGAATCCTTTCACTTTCTCGGCACCATCATCACCCAAGACCTCAAGTGGGAGCTGAACATAAGCTCCCTCACCGAGAAGAACCAACAGAGGTTGTACTTCCTGTGGCAGCTGAAGAAGTTCAACATGCCAAATCCAATGATGGTGCACTTTTACACCGTCATCATTGAATCCACCCTCATCTCATCTTTATCTATCTGGTATGCTGCTACCACTGTCAAGGACAAGGGCAGACTGCAGTATATAATTCGCTCTGCTGAGAGGGCGATTGGCTGTCAGCCCTACAGGACCTGTACACTTCAAGTACACTAAGGCGAACAGGAAAGATCATGGTCGACCCTTCCCACCCAGGCCATGGTCTCTTCTAAACACTCCCCTCTGGCAAGAGGTTAAGGGCTATAAAAACCAGAACTTTGTACCACAACAACAGCTTCATCCCTAAAGCAGTAGGCCTTTCCAAAAAGCCCCCAGACACCCACAGATACTGACACTACCCCCCACCCCCTTTGACCCTCTCTCCACACCCATCCTCTCCTCACCCTCCCAACCATTGACAATAGAGAGAGGTGGCAAGCAGCGCAGTCCGAGTCTACGTAGCCTTTGTCACACTCCTCCTTTCAGGCCACGCTTCCTCACTCGTACCACTGTCTGCCATCTCAAATGAACAACTCCACATTTACAAATCTATGGCGGATAAAGTCCCAGTAAGAGAATTGCCACATCAGATGAGAAAGTCATGACTGTATTGGAGTCTGTGAGGCTGGTTGCTTTGCTGAAAGTTCTTAACAGTCCTACGAGCAACCATGTTCATATACAAAGCACTCATTACATCCATGATGACTCCATGTAGTAAAAGACGGTTAGAAAAACACACCATTCACATGACAAATGGGTTAAAACATGACAGACAGATTACAGATCCACTTTAAAAGACAAAACAAGCAAACACAACTACTGTTGCTTGTCGCTGCAATGGGTATAGTGCCATGAGTGCACTCAGTAGCGCAGATCTACTGAGTATTGTCTAAGCGAGTGAGATATAGATGAGATATAGAAAATTGCTCACACACTGATATCAAACAAAAGAAATGTCAACACAGGCCTAAGGATGCAAAAAATCCTCTCAAATATTTAGCGGTCCGTAGTGCTGTAACAAAACAAAAGGACCAACAAAAAGTTGTTGGATGAGAAAAGAAAGACATTTTTTTCTGAAATACCTTCTTTAGTCTGCCATAAAGAGGGCAAGGCACACACGAGTTCTATTTATAGGTGCATGGTTCCCAATCACCAGATAATTAAAGCTACAGGGCCAAGAAAATACAATAACTTAAGGGAAAACCCCGGTAGCTGATTTTGCTTTCCAGCTGGGCCTTGTGAAAATTGATTGTTGTGGTGAAAATTATGATAATCATGCTTAATAACCCTAATGCAATTACTTACATTTAACTTAGTATTAATCAGTAGCTCGGTGTAATGTTAACATTGTGATTAAATATCAAACATAACTTAACTCTCAGTGATTTTCCACTGTTGTACTAATGCTGCATTACAACTAGTTCTAACTAACCTTGTACTCCCCTTTACTGTTATCTTATTATAATAGATAGGTTTCTCCCCGTTTTTCTCTGAAGAGCTCAGAGACAGTGTCCAGGCTGTACTGTGAGTATCTTCCCATGTTCATAATTATAAAGCTTCTCAACTGAAATGTCAAAAGGGCTCTGAGAGTTTATTTTCTTTAATAATTAGGTATCATGAAACAGGATCTGTAGCAGACTGACCACCAAGTGAGTATAAATATTTGATATTTGTTTGTTTCCTGGGTGTGAATTCTGATGAGATCAAAGATCTGCGAAAGAGAATTATTGTAAAGCGCACTGTATAAGGGCCTCTGAATGATTTGAGAGGACATTGGATAAGTGGATGCAATGTAGCATCCCAAATTGGAGTGGCTCACTTTTCAAGTAAGTTTTGTTACTAACATAGAACAGTGATGAATAAGTAGTGCTTGCACCCGTGAATATTTTTGAGTTTCTGATATTTCAGGTTATGGGAGAAGTGCTTTCAGATAGTTGAAAACAGCAAAAAATATGTGTGAGTGCCAAAAGAGAGGAAATAAGGTAAGGGACTACCAATACCCAAATTGTAAGTACAAGTTTCCTTGAGAAAATGGGAACATGTTCAAAATCTAAGCCTCCAAAGGAGAAAGAATTCAAATTAAGTAAGAGAGTAAAAGACAGAAAAAAGAAGTAGACAAAAAAGAAAGAGTAAAGGGTTAAATGATGAACCAGTGGTCCCACCAGGCTCCCCCTCGAACACTGTTGGTCTCAAAGAAGTTATGGTGTATGTGGTTCCATTCATGTCTGGCTGGACCACTGGCTGGACCAATGGCAAATGGCAGATTGGAAGTTCTTGGGAACCTGATAAAATGCAGTTGTTAGTAGATAACCTTGTGAATGACGAAGGGGACCTGAATGAGACTACTCTTATATGGAAAAATGTTTGAGTGCATGGCAAAGAATAGCAAAGCAAAATAAATCAAAAATAAAGAAAATTTAAAAACAGAGTAAGCCACGACAAACTAAATTATCAAATGAATTTTTTAAAAAAAACAGAGTGTGGTCTCCAGCTACATCTTGGGTAGCAAGACACTGGCGTGAGTAACAGCCTGCTATCAAAAACAGCTGTTAATTTATCGAGCATTGGTCTTGCTAAAATAATTTAGAGACATCCCACTAATCGCACAAAACAGTTAACCATGCAATTATTCAAATAGGCTGAGAAAACGTCCTCTTCAAATGTGCCAAAATTGTCACAAATGTTAAATTCACATTCAATGTTTTATGACCCTTTATTTCTAAAACAAAAAAGACAGTAATATTGTATTGAAAACTGCCTCAAACCAAGCCTGGGGTCTGATTGGGATGAAATACACTGCTCAAAAAAATAAAGGGAACACTTAAGCAATGCAATGTAGCTCCAAGTCAATCACACTTTTGAGATATCAACCTGTCCAGTTAGGAAGCAACACTGATTTGTGAATCAATTTCACCTGTTGGTAAATTGTCCAATTTCCACCTGGTGGAAATTAGACAATTTGCAAGACAACCCCTATAAAAGGAATGGATTTGCAGGTGGTGGCCACAGACCATTTGCCTGTCCTCATCTTTTCTGGCCGATCTTTGGTTAGTTTTTCATTTTGCTAGTGCCCTCACCACTAGAGGTGGCATGAGGCGGTATCTGCAACCTACAGAAGTTGCTCAGGTAGTGCAGCTCATCCAGGATGGCACATCAATGCGTGCTGTGGCAAGAAGATTTGATGTGTCTCCCAGCACAGTGTCCAGAGCATGGAGGAGGTACCAGGAGACAGGCCAGTACACCAGGAGACGTGGAGGGGGCCGCAGGAGGACAACAACCCCGCAGCAGGACCGCTATCTGGTCCTTTGTGCAAGGAGGAACAGGAGGAGCACTGCCGGAGCCCTACAAAACGACCTTCAACAGGCCACTAATGTGCAGGTTTCTGCTCAAACAGTGAGAAACAGAATGCATGAGGATGGTATGAGGGCCCGACGTCCACAATTGGGGCCTGTGCTCACAGCCCAACACCGTGCAGCCCGATTGACCTTTGCCAGAGAACATCTTGGTTGGCAGATTCGCCATTGGCACCCTGTGCTCTTCACAGATGAGAGCAGGTTCACACTGAACACATGTGACAGACGTGAGAGAGTCTGGAGACGCTGTGGAGAACGTTCTGCTGCCTGCAACATCCTCCAGCATGACCGGTTTGGCGGTGGGTCAGTGATGGTCTGGGGAGGCATATCCTTGGAGGGCCGCACAGACCTCTACGTGCTAGCCAGAGGTACCATGACTGCCATTAGGTACCGGGATGAGATCCTCAGACCCATTGTCAGACCATATGCTGGTGCAGTGGGCCCTGGGTTCCTGCTCATGCATGACAATGCTCATCCTCATGTGGCCAGAGTGTGTCAGCAGTTCCTGTATGTCGAGGGCATTGATGCTATGGACTGGCCTGCACGTTCCCCAGACCTGAATCCAATCGAGCACCTCTGGGACATCATGTCTCGTACCATCCGCCAACGCGATGTCGCACCACAGACTGTCCAGGAGTTGACCGATGCCCTGATCCAGGTCTGAGAGGAGATCCCTCAGGAGACCATCCGTCGTCTCATCAGGAGCATGCCCAGACGTTGTAGGGAGTGCATACAGGCACGTGGAGGCCACACACACTACTGAGCCTCATTTTGAATCGTCTTGAAGAATTTCCACAGAAGTTGGATCAGCCTATGTTCTCATTTTCCACTTTGATTTTGAGTATGATTCTGAATCCAGACCTTAATGGGCTAATGATTTTGATTTCCATTGATCATTCTTAGGTTGTTTTGCTCTAAACACATTCCTCTGTCTAATAAATAAAGATTTTCAGCTGAAATATTTCATTCATCGAGGTCTATATGGTGTTTTTAGGTGTTCCCTTTATTTTTTTGAGCAGTATACTAACATATGCTGCTGCTATGCAACACTACAATCAAGTGTGAACTCAGGCAAGCACAGCCTGACTGTCAGCCTTAACAGGGAGATCAGGGAAGTTGAGGCCACACTACCCCCCCTGCTCCGCCCTCAGCAGCATACAATCCCACAAGGCGGAGCAAGTGCTTTTCCACAACAAGAACCTGACTCCTCCTCTGAAGCTATAGGTGCCATGTCTCCCTCTGGTGGCAATTCTGGCGAAGTGCTCTTCACGGGCACTGAGCATTTTTCTCCCATTGCATGTAGAACAAGACGTTCAAAGTGCAGCAATTGCCCAAAATAATGGTAAGAGATGTGAATATCATTAAAACATGGACACTACCTGACACTAGATCAATGTTAGATGAGGCCCCAATTCCACAACAAGGCCACAAACATTCCTAAATTGGTTAACAGTAACCACAGAAATTTATGATCTTGTCCATTCTGATTTTCAAATCTTCTTCGGATATGCCTACGGCACTGACTGGCCCAATTGCAAAGCTAAATTCACTTTCCTTAGTGCAGTAAATGGTACCTGGGCCAAAAATAATGATGAACCAAGCAACCTGCCAAGAGAGCATTGGCTGTGCAATCATTGCAAACAAGCTGTTGAAGCATGTGCTAAAGCTAATGGTGGCTTCAGTAAAGTCACTCAATGTGTTCAGCGTAATGATGAAGCTGTTTCTGATTGCCTCAATCCATTTAGAATGACGAATGGATGATGAATAGTCTGTATCCTTCTGTTGCAACAGCATACGAAATTTCCAAAGACGATTGACATATGATAGCTTCAAATCAATGGTCACATGCCTCATTAATTTAGAAGACATGATGTGTTTCAGAAACGTAATAAACCCCAGCAGGGAACCAGCCATAACTTCGGTTCAGTGCCAATGGGCTCCTAGATCAGATGCAAACCCCAAACGACACAGATCAGGCCCATCCCAGCAGCACTTCCCTCTGCGCAATATATCCAAAGATCAGTGCCGTAATTGCGGATGCTATGGACATTGGGTAAACGTCAACAACAACCTTCTGCCCCACCACAACAGTCACCACAACAAGAAGAATTCAAAAAAATATGAAAAAATAATGCTGTTGTCAGTCTATATGTGTAACCAGCTTTTCAGAAGTTGCGTTTTTTTTTAAGGACAAAGAACAAACATACAAGACATTACAATAAAAATACAATAAATGTACATAAACTTAACATTGAACACGGGGGTACAATGAATTATTCAAATGTTAAATTACAAAAATATTCTCAAAAATATTAACTGTTCGAATTGCTTTTTTGTTTTTTTGTGATCCTGTACTAACAAGATTTCCCCCCATTGCCTTGTGAGTCCCATGTAATGGCAACTGTCATGCCTACTCTTCGATCCCTTGCACGGCTTCTCTCCATCGCCTCAGCACCCAAAGCCGGCCTTCCATCAGGGGTGGGACACAGCTCCCCCGCCTTCTCTTCGCCACCCCAAGCCACAAGCTGGTACAGCACCGCTTCCATCGTACCCCACCCCAAGTACAGTCTTCAGTTCAGCTCCAGGGGTGCAGCTCCCGCATGGAATCAGAGAGCACAGCAATCCCCAGTTAAGATGCTGATAATCGGTGGCTCCATTATCAGAGATATCAAACTCAAGTGGGCAAAGACTTTTTCCTTCCCGGGTTCTACGGTCTTGGATTTAACGGTGGAAACAACCCGCCGGCTTTCACAATACCCAGATATTAAAAAGAATGTCATACACATTGGCACGAATTGCACTTCCCTGAAGCATCTGAAATGCTCAAGCAAGACTTCATTAGTCTTTCTCAGCTCCCTGAACATAGTAGGAAAGACATTTTCATCTCCGGCCCCATTCCCACCCTGGGCCACAGTGGGGTGTTTCACCAGACTCCTTCAGTTCTATTCCCACCTCCAACTTCACTGCAGGGCATATAACATAGGTTTTATTGACAATTTTAATCTGTTCTAGAAGTGAGCTACACTTTTTAAAAGGGATGAATTACATCCAGACTGAATGGGTTCTTGCATGCCGTCTGCCAATATTCTTCACACCACTCAAATTAGCCTAGCTGTCAGAATCAGATCAAAAGACCGGAATCAGAGCAGATCAGAATCATCACAATCAGATCAGAGTTGTATTTATTGGCCATATAGGTTTATACATACATGGAATTTGACTCCAGTTTTGTGGTTCTGTCAGTGTACTTAACATAGAATAACAACACAACAGTCTTCAGATATACAGGTATACAGGTATACAGGTAAAATAAGAGGTGAGAAGGTGCAGTGGTGCAAAGAAAATATCAGATGCTGTTACTTACATACATGCCTGAGGTAGATGGACATGGCAGAGTGTACCAGTATACGTACAATGTACAGTACAGTATATACAAAATTGTTGGATTTATTGACAGTGTTAAACGTTCAATTGTATGACAGCCTGTGGTAAGAAACTTTTTATATCTGGTTGTTTTGGGGTACAGTGCTCTGAAGCACCTGCAAGAGGGGAGGAGCTGGAACAGGTTGTGTGTGTTGGGCCTGCAGTGATGTTACCTACCCGTTTCCTGAGTCTGGAGGTGTATAAGTCCTGAATGGAGGGCAGATTGCCACCAATGATTTTCTCTGCAGACCTAACTGTCCATTGTAGTCTGTCCCTGTCCTTGGCCGAACCAAACCAAACAGTGATGGATGTGCAGAGGACAGACTGTATTATTGTAATGTAGAATTGAATCAACAGTTCCTGAGGTATGTTAAATTTCTTGATCTGGCAGAGAAAGTACATCCTCTGCTGGGCCTTTTTGATGATAATATGATGATTGATGTGTGACTACATGTGTACTCACACGCTCCCCCTGCTGACCAAGAGTTTCACATATTAATATTGCTATTCATTAACATTAATAATGACAATAATTAATAATAATAAAATTAACATTAATCAAATAGTAATATTAAAATATAATCAATAGATTATAGCCGAGGCAGAAATAGGATAGAGATAAAAAGGGGAGGTTAAAGGGTGACTTAGCTAGAGAGGCAGAAAGGGCAGATAGGGAGGCAGGTTATGATTTAGGGTAATATATTAGAATAAAAGATGAACTGAAGGAGGTAGAACAAAAGAGGTGTATGGGAGCAAGGGCTAGATAGAAGCAGGGCTAGATATGTAGTTGAGGGAGAGAAATGTAAAAGGTATTTTTTTTAGGATTAAAATTATCAAACAAAAGAAGAATTATTTAGAAAAGGTGGAAGGAAAGGATAGTATGGAGATTACAGATCTTGTAGGGATGGCTGATAGAGTAGAAGATTTTTATAAGGATTTATTTAAGAAAAGATTGATGAAGACAGCATAGGACAAGTGTTATATAAGTAAAGGCCAGGGTATGTGATGATGATAGAGATGTGTGAGGGAGACATAGGGACAGGAGAAGGAGAGGCAGCAATAGCAGAGTTAGGTAGGATCAAGAGTCCAGGGATAGATGGTTTAATTGGTGAATTTTACATAGAGTTTAGAGAGGAATTAATGCCAGTGTTACATAGATTATTTAAGTGGACCGAAGAAAAGAGCTGGAAGGAAGTTAAAGAAGGGAGTTCGGAAAGCAAGGGAGGTGATGGAAAATGACTTTGAAGATGGTGGGTTGACGTTAATCAATTTAGGGGTGGAAAAAGAAAGCACTTAGGGTGAAAGTGATGGTTAGATATTTAAGACACAAGAGGGATCATATATGAAAGGTGTTTTTAAGGGAGGCAATTTGTAAATGTGGAGGGTGTGGGGAGAGAGGAGTGTATATGCAGCTGAAGTAACGTATGTTGAGTTGAGTGTCTGAGTTTTACTCGGAGGTGCTGGGAGCGTGGGGAGAGTTTGTGAAATGTGTGCACTATGAATGTAAGAATGTGAAGCAGGTGTGGGAACAACCAGTGTTTTTAAATCCAAAAATCACATTTGAGGGGAACACAATTTACAACAGGGTGGTTTGGGGAGCAGGGTTTAGAAAGATAAGGAATGTAGTATATGAGTATGTACCAGGGTTTATGAGGGCACAGGTGGTGGTAGATAAAGTGAGGGGAAGGGGTGATGAAATGTGGTTGGGAATGGCGGAGAGGATATTTGGAAAGATCAAGGGGGGGGATGCCGAGAGAATGGGTCAGTATGATTGAGAGAGGCTGTGTTGGATGAGGAAGGGGAGATCGAAATGTATGTAGGAGAAGGAGAGAGGAGAGTGAGTCTGATGAGTGTGAAAACGAAAGTGATGTATAGATATTTAAGAGGGAAAGAAGTGAGAAGACCGGCTGCGGAGAAAGTGTGGGAGAGGGTTATGAATGAGATGGATGTAGGGAGGATATGGAGGAATCTGAGAGCGAAGTGGAACAGTGTTGATGAGAATTTTGATTTTTTTTAAGGCATTAGTAGGGGAGTGCAATGATTTAATAATTAGTGAGTTTGATGTGAATGTGAAGACAGAATGTGATGTGTGTGGTGTGGGAGTGGAAACATTTATGCATGAGTTTGTTGAATGCTGTGAGCTGGAGTGATACATGTTGAAAATGAAGGAATTAATAAGTAGATGTTGGAGAGGTGGGTTTGTTGAGAGAATTGAATGGAGAGAATTGTGGCTGTTTGGGGTGACTGGCAAAGTGAAAGGATGTAATGTGAATTTCTTAAATTATGTTTTAAGCCATGCAAGGTTTGCTGTCAAGTTAAGGAGGAATATGGCCCATTATGAAAAGAGGAGAGTTGAGTTGTGGAATGTTTTAAGAGTATAATGGAAAGAGATGTAAATATGTTGTATAGTTATGTCATGGAAGAAGAGTTTATTGGGGGTTTTGTGGAGGGGAGCACTTTCATTGAGACTGGGGAAGAAGGGAGGATGAAGTTAGATTTTGGTTAAATGGTGTAGTGTGTGGGGTAAGATGTATTGGGGATGGTATATGTGTATTTTTTGTTTGATTTCCTTCATTTAATGGTGGGGGGGGGGGGGGGTCTGTAGGCTGGAAACCATGCCAAAGCCTACCGGTTCCCTCACTATTTTGTCTTGTCAATCTGTAGTTTTTGAATTGGATTTCTTTGATTTGGTGGGGGTCCTGTGGGCTATGAGCCACTATTTTTCTGTCTTACCTATCTGTGTTTTAAACTTTAGTTGAATGTCTTGTATCTTGTGTTTTCTTCTTGTTCTAATGATTAAGTATATATATCTGTGTAAATAGTTTAAGAAAAGAAAGATGTGTGTTATGCACGTTTTTTTTCACAATAAAAAAAACAGGAGTCTCCAGTCTGCTCATATTGACTTTGATATTCCTATAATCATAATACATAGGTCCATCAATTGAAATGTGCACATCCCACACAGAAATATTAACAATCTATTAAGGATTCAATCAGCTTTAGCACCCAGTTCAAATACAAATACACTTAAAATGGCACTCTTCAATGTGAGATCTCTATCCAGTAAGATTTTAATTTTAAATTATTTTAATTTGTCCGCAAACTTAGATTTTATGTTTCTAACTGGATGTTGGTTGAAAACTAATGATCCTAGCCAGCATGTTGAACTGTGTCCTCCACACTATGATTGTTTCAACCAACCTTGTGTCAGTGGTCGTGGTGGTGGCCCTGTGAGTTTTTACAGGAAGCACTTCAAATGTTATCAGGTATCTGGTGATGAAGTTTCTTCTTTTGAAGTTCTCGCTTTTCAACTCGACGGTCTCCATCCGATCATATTTTCTATCATTTCTCGCCCCCCAAAACCTACTGGCAGCTTTTTAGCAGATCTCCCTGAATTTGTATCCTCTCTTGTTTTAAATTATGACAGAGTTCTTCTTTGTGGCGGTTTTAATATCCATGTTGATGATGCTACTAATGTCCATGCTACTGATTTTTTTTTTTAAATATCGCTGCTTCTTTTAACTTCAAACAGTATGTGTGCAGACAAACTCATAACACTGGACCTTGTATTTACCCTGGGTGTAAAAATATCCTCTGTGGAATTGTGCCTCAGCTGAAAGTGATGCTGATTGTGAAATGTTTTTAGCTTATTTTACTTATAAAGTGGAGTTAATTAGAGCCTCTATTACTCCATATGCCACTTATTCTGAAATCCTTCGCCCACAGCAAGACAGTTTGAATCAATTTTATCCCATTACCTTGTCTGAACTTTTAGAAACAGTGTCATTTATGAGTGTCTTCCAGGCCTCTTGATGTAATGCCAAAAAGGGTTTTACTACAAGTAACGGAATCTGTCGGGCCCTATTTGCTTTCTCTTTTAAAAATTCCTTGTCTAATGGTTGTGTCCCTAATTATTTTAAAACTGCATGTGTGCACCCACTATTAAAAAAAACCTGGGCTGGATCCCTCCTCCCTTAAAATGTAATAGACGCTGCTCCTGCCTCGGTAAACAAAACTCTAGTTGCTCTAGCTAAGCGTCTAAGCACCAGCACAAGTAGATGTGTAATGCAACCAGAAGATTTACATTGCACATCACATGTATCACAAGGGTAAGATGATGAGTTTGAGAAGGTTTGGTACAGGAAAGGTCAAGAATCAGAAAGGTTGACGTTGGATTGGATGTATTGGAATGTCAGGACTTGTGCTATCTCGGTGTTTACAGATCCATGTCTCATTGGATGTAGTCTCATCCAACGAGTGATTTTCCCCCTTTTCCAATTTTGTCATGTGGCTAGACAGAGCCCCAGCATCGGATCTAACTGACGCTAAGTCGCCATGCAGTTCAGTTTGTATCGATGCAATTTCGGACCTCAGAGACATTGCCAAAGTGTTTATTTTAGTGTCTACAGAAGCGCAAATGTCTTCTTTCAGTGTTAACTCAGATGTTATATCAGCTCAAGGTGATTCAGTAGAACCGAGAACAGCATTGTCTGAGGCAGTGGAGTAGTACTCAAAAAGACGTAGTGGTAAAAAAATATATACCGCCAGAACGATTATCCCCCCCCCCCAACTGAACATACGATGTAGATACGAATACGATGTACCAGTGTGGGAAAATGGCAGCACAAATTCACATTTGCGGCGGCCTCAACCAGTACCATCGATGCAGTGTATTTGTCCACATCTGCGTCTAAATTTTTGTCTTCATTTGTCGGCTGGGAGAGCTGGCGCTTGATTGGCTGCGAGAGCTTGGTCTGCTGCATTGTGGGCCAACGGACCGCGGCCATGCCCGGAGTTGCACCTGAGGAGGTAACACCGAGGGCAGTCTGACAGGACGTGGAAGCGGGGTAGGCTAAGCTAACTGCTAGCCCATGCAGACTGGCAGT
Organism: Lampris incognitus; assembly: GCF_029633865.1. Classification (NCBI taxonomy): domain Eukaryota; kingdom Metazoa; phylum Chordata; class Actinopteri; order Lampriformes; family Lampridae; genus Lampris; species Lampris incognitus. The sequence goes on along the minus strand of NC_079222.1, from coordinate 16,361,711 downwards.
TCCAATAACACCGAGGGTGGTCTGGCAGCGGCCTCACTTGGTGTTGACTGGTGTTTTTGATGTCGTCGTGTGGAGTGCGGGGAGGTGTGTCAACGGTGTCTGGCTGGGAGAGCTGGCACTGGATTTGCTGGGGGGGCTTGGTCTGCTTCATCCTGTTGCCACAGGGACCACGGCCCTGCCTGGAGCTGCGCCCGAGGAGGAAACATGGAGGGCGGTTTGACAGGACGGGTAATCGGGGCAGGCTAGGCTAACTGCTAGCCCATGGAGACCAGTGGTTCCGACAGTCATCCTGGCTGGCGTTGGTTCCCTTGGACAGTGATTTTTTTTTTGTTGGTTTGTTAGTTTGAACATGTGCGTTCTTGTAGTTGTTGAGTGTGTTTTTGTCTGTATGTTTTACTGCTGTGGGCTGGGGTAAACGGCATTTCGTTTCACTTAATGTGCACAAGTACATGAGGTGAAATGACAAATAAAGAGTTCCTGATTTCTGAAAAGCACCGTTTTTTTATTGAATTACTGAACAATTTGCAGGGAGCGCTAAAATCTTCTGTCTACCCACTCATCAAGCCACTGGATGTCCATTTTACTACTTTTTAAAGTTTTTTTTGTGTGTGTACATGTCTGCAAATTTGTGCGAATAGTGATGAGTTAGAAATCCTTTAAGTGAAAGCCTGGTTCTGTCCTCCAAACTCTAACTTCCCATAGGGAGCCTGTTTGGCAAAGTCCCTTTGAGAGTGACTGTATTAGGCTGCAGCACCACACAAGTACCCAGTAGTTGTTCATTTGAATGGTTATTTCACCCAAACATTTCACCCAAACTTTCTGGTTGTGTGCTGCCCCCTATTTGTTTGGAGTATGAATTCGACAGTTGGTCAATTCTTACGTACTGCCCCTATAAAAAACAAAAACTGATTGTCGCCACTTGTTGACCAGTTCAACTGCAGAGGGGAAGAAATTGTTCTTGTGCATTATTTTGGCAGTGACACCTCTAAAACTTCTTCTGGAAGGGAATGAATGGAAGATGTGATAACCAGGGTGAGAGGGGTCACTGATGATCTTGCTCACTCACCTCTTAGCCCTGGAGAAGAAGAGGTCATGGAAAAAGGGCAGTCTGCAGCCCATGATCTTCTCTGCTGACTGGATGATTCACTGCTTCACTCTGCTCACAAGTTTTTTACCTGCTGTAGCTTTCCAAACTTTCTTGCATTTCTCATGTGTAGCTGAAATGCAGCTGGTGCAGCAGGTAGAAACATTTAACCTCCTGTGCCTCGCTCCCGCATCCATGGCCGTTGTAGATTAGGGGTTATTCTAAAAGATTCTTCACAGCTTTTTTTTTTTTTTTCAACTCTGTAACAGTTATTTGGATAAAAATAGCAAAGTATAATACTTTATTAAGATCAACTCAAGGTCAAAATAAAAGTGTGATTTTATTATAATCAAAAAAGTAAAATACATTTACAGGGAAAATTTGACAAAAGTACTGTAGCTAGAACAGTTGTAATTCATTTCTTTCCAGTTCTGCCCATTAGATGCTATTGTGCACTTGTGTCTAACAGTGGTCCAGTATCCAAAATCTCCAAAATGAAACCGGTGAGTAAAGTAATATCATAACCAATAGGCATGATGGAGAAAAAAAAACCCACATAAGACACAGGTCATACGAAAATTATTCTTTTCCTTTGACAGGCAACCCGCCACCTGTCGAAGTCACTAATTGCACTACCAGCTAACCACCCAGAAACAATGACAATTACAGTCACTCATGTGAAACCCAGCTGATATGGAGACAATGCTTGGGGTCAAACCATGAGCCTCAGGATTAGAACACTACAGTATTAGGCTGCAGCACCACACAAGTACCCAGTAGTTGTTCATTTGAATGGTTACTGTTGAGGCGGGCTTTGCCAGGAGTGTAGTGTTACATCTTTACCATTGCAGCCCAATGTGGAAGATAAGCTACTATAGTGATGAGTTTGAAAAAGAAGTGTAGTTGGGGAAAACAGGTAGATATGGTAGAACCAGTCATAGAAGACCTTTACCAACAGATGCTAAAAGACTTGAACTAAATGTCAAACACCAACATGTTTAGTATTATCACCACAGGCATCAGTTGATTTAACAAAAGTTAACTTCAGGATTGTAATTTCAAGTTTATAGACTGTCTCTCCAAAGTATTTACAGACTGACATTTTACGCTGGATCATTACTGTACTGTTGACATATGAGGTTATGGTTAAAATTAACTCAACACAATCATAGAAATTATAGGAAACAGTACCAAGTTTCAGTGTTAAGAAATGGCATTTGTTTTCTTGCTACTATACATTTATTTCAAGATTTATGGGGATAATTTGAATATTTTTGTAGAGAAAATATAATCCAAGGCTATTTTTTTTCCAGGAAATTGTCAAAATCTAGCATGTGATGGAATGTTTATCATTAGTAAAGACCTGACCTAAGGTAATGTATGTATGCTCGTAATTCTTTGTTTTTACATAAATAACTGCCAAGTGAACCTCGAGGAACAAGCTCCCTTCTACTTCTGTTGAATAAAACATTCCCATCATTTATTTTTTTTATTTAAGATGAAGGCAATATATCCTTTTGCAATAAGACAACTGAATGCCCTGCAGAATGAAAAGCCTCTTCATCCAGTGGTCCCAGCCCTCCAACTGAAGGAATGAAGCCAGCCCCAGGTACACAGAATGACAAGCATTTTTCATTCCTTATTTCTGCTCTTTTACATTATATAAGCCTTCCTATTGCTTGCCAGGGGAAATGAAATGTTTATTATATAGCCCTGAGGGCTTTTGCAGAGAGAATTTTGGTGGACTTAAAGAAAGGATAAGACTTTCCTCTCTTCCCCTCTGAACTTGGCTTCCTCCCATAGCATATGAGAAGCAGGAGGTAGAGGTAGGGTCACAGCAGCAGTAAAGGAGAACCATCAGGAGGAATGAAAGGGAGGTGAAAAAGAGCAGTGGGGAGTTAAAATATTTGTCACCACAGTCAGAGAGTGCTGCTGTGCTCCGGCATCTTGAGCTGTTTGTTCCCCTGAACTGGATGGGGCCAAGCTGATGTGTCCCTGCCCCTACTCTTAAGACCTTCCACAAATCTGCGACCATTTATGAGCACCAAGTGCACCACAAATAAGGCAATCGTATAACCTTATAGCCCCTCCGCAGGAAAAGTGTTTCGGATGGATCCTAAACCTTGTCATTCTCTCTCTTCCTGTCCTACGCAGCACAAGACAGATGGAACCAAAGTGGACAGATTTACAGGTGAATGACTGTTTATAGGTACAATGTAGGTGATATGTGACGATGACCTCTGTTCCCAGGGTACATAACATAGTTCCCCATCTGCGCCATAACCAGCACAATGTAATTTTCAAACCAAAAGTTTTCAGAAAAATATAATCCTTCTCTCTGACATAGAATCTGCTTTATTTGGATGACCATTCCTTTATACAGTTATGTTCTAAGGTGATAACTGGTATCTCTCTCCGGAAGAGAAAGTTAAGTGATTGGTGTGGACTAGACCCAAGGGTCACATGGCTGCATGGTTCCTGTCTGTAGAATAATCCTCCAATTTCCTGCAGTCACTGCGGCCTCAATGAGTAGGATAATATCCCCACTATCAGAACCAGCTGAGACTGATCCCCAGGCAGGGCCACTGGCCTGCCCAGGTTCTGGTTTACAGAAATGTGTAAACACACATACATATTTTCATGCATAGTGTGCGTGTGTGTGCGCGCGCAAATTCCAACATTAACTCACATGCATGTTTCAGTGTGCAGGGGAAACTGCCCAGCTTGGAAAAACTATGAATCCAACTGGCCATGAGTAGACACAGGGATAGTAGTGTGTGTGTGTGTGTGTGTGTGTGTGTGTGTGTGTGTGTGTGTGTGTGTGTGTGTGTGTGTGTGTGTGTGTGTGTGTGTGCACGCACGTGTCAGTGAGTGAGTGAGTGTGTCTCTTTCAGAGTGCGAGAGAGGAAGGTGGGAGGGATGGTAGAGAAGGAAGGGAGTATCATAGCAGTAGCTTGATGTTCTGAGTGAATGAGCATCTGTTTAAAGGGGTCTTGGGGTGCCACGCTTCCTGCCCACTTTTGAAATATATGTCAGATGGATCACAAAAGAGAAGATACGGAATGATTCACAAGCTTTAGTTGTTCTTTCGTTAGACTCCTCCCCATAGTTCAGCACCAGCCTGCCATCCAACAAAAGGGGTAATAACAGTTATAAATAAATTCCACTTCCTCTTGTGTTTTATCCGCCCTCATTATCTTCAATGTCTATCTCTTTGTTTCTCCCCCAGCCTTATCCTTCAAAACCTTTACACATGCTATCAATACAGAAGAATAAAATTTTCACCAGAATGCTGGTGTTGTTTTTCCCTTTCTTTCCTTTTCTTTGTTTACTTTGTGCCCTAAGGATATAAAAGAAGGCTGATGGGGGTAGGTGGCCATCTCTGCGATGCAGAACACTTGGTCTGGTTGTAGGAGCTGGTTCCATGGGGGGAGTGGATACAGCATCATAATGACCAAGCCAAATATTTATCTAGTCTATACTCTGAGAGCATAATGAAGTCCTTTTACAGAAGGCATCATTGGAATCTGGACAGTGATTTTATGCCAGAGAGAGGGCAGGTTTCAGTAAATCCTGCTGTTTCCACTTAGGCTAACCTGGTCTCTGGTGGCCCAATCCTATTCAATACAGAGCCTTGTGTCCAGAATAAAAAGGAATTATGCCTCTGACATACCTGTGGAGGCATGGAGGTGTTTAGGAGAGATGGCAGTGGAGTTTTTAACTGGATTGTTTAACACAATCTTGGAAAGTGAGAGGATGACTGAGGAGTGGAAAAGAAACATACTGGTACCAATTTTCAAGAATAAGGGTGATATGCAGAACTGTAGTAACTACAGAGGTATAAAGTTGATCAGCCACAGCATGAAGATATGGGAAAGAATAGTGGAAGCTAGGTTAAGAAGACAGGTGATGATTAGCGAGCAGCAGTATGGTTTCATGCCACGAAAGAACACCACAGATGTGATGTTTGCTTTGAGAATGTTGGTGGAGAAGTATAGAGAAGATCAGAAGGAGTTGCATTGTGTCTTTGTGGATTTAGAGAAAGCATACAACAGGGTGCTGAGAGAGGAGGTGTGGTATTGTATGAGAAAGTCGGGAGTTGCAGAGACGTACTATGTATGAGTGATGCAGGATATGTATGAGGGCAGTGTGACAGTGGTGAGGTGTGCGTTTGGAATGACAGATGGGTTCAAGATGGAGGTGGGATTATATCAAGGATCGGCTCTGAGCCCTTTCTTGTTTGCAGCAGTGATGGACAGGTTGATGGATGAGATCAGGCAGGAGTCTCTGTGGATTATGATGTTCGCAGATGACATTGTGATCTGTAGTGAGAGTAGGGTGCAGGTTGAGGACAGCCTGGAGAGGTGGAGGTATGCACTGGAGAGAAGAGGAATGAAAGTCAGTAGGAGCAAGACAGAATACATGTGCGTGAGTGAGAGGGAGGACGGTGGAATGGTTAGGATGCAAGTAGAGGTGATGAAGGTGTATGAGTTTAAATACTTGGAGTCAACTGTTAAAATTAATGGGGAGTGTGGAAGAGAGATGAAGAAAAGCGTGCAGGCAGGGTGGAGTGGGCGGAGAACGGTGTCAGGAGTGATTTGCGACAGAAGGGTACCAGCAAGAGTTAAAGGGAATGTTTAAAAGATGGTAGTGAGACCAGCTATGTTGTATGGTTTCAGACGGTGACACTGATGAAAAAACAGGAGGCGGAGCCGGAGGTGGCAGAGTTGAAGATGCTAAGATTTTCATTGGGAGTGACGAAGTAGGACAGGATTAGGAATCAGACTCAGAATACAACGAGTATGTATATTAGATGAACAGTTGAGGTTGGACGGTTTGGAGATGAAGCAAGAGAGACAAGATTGAGATGGTGGAGGAGAGATGCTGAGTATATTGGGAGAAGGATGCTGAGTATGGAGCTGCCAGGGAAGAGTAAAAGAGGAAGACCAAAGAGGAGGTTAATGGATGTAATGAGGGAGGACATGCAGGTGGCTGGTGTGACAAGAGGAAGATGCAGAGGACATGAAGAGATGGAAACGGATGATCAGTTGTGGCGACTCCTAATGGAAGCAGGGAGTCATAGTAGTAGTAGTGGTAGTGGTAGCAGTAGTAGTATGTCTCTATTTAGCAAAAGAAAGGGGGCAAATAGGAAATTGAATTTGGATTTTCTCATAACACTAATTACACACTACACTGGAAGTTAGTTATACAATAAAACGAATTGGAACTGCTGCAGAATTTGAATTGTGATCTTTTAGCAGCCTGCTGTACTACTGTATACTGTATTTACTGTCAGGTCTCTGTTTATAAAGGGCGGAGCTTGTTTGGCAGAATTTCAGAGCACATGACCCAGCTACCAACCCTCCCCCCACTCTCTCTCGCTCTCTCTCTCTCTCTCTCTCTCTCTCTCTCTCTCTCTCTCTCTCTCTCTCTCTCTCTCTCTCTCTCTCTCTCTCTCTCTCTCTCTCTCTCTCTCTCTCTCTCTCTCTCTCTCTCTCTCTCTCTCTCTCTCTCTCTCTCTCTCTCTCTCTCTCTCTCTCTCTCTCTCTCTCTCTCTCTCTCTCTCTCTCTCTCTCTCACACACACACACACACACACTCAGGCCTGTTGCGTGCCAGCACTATGCCACACTTAGATATATATACAATCCATCAACCATGCCTACAATCAAACAGCGGTGGACTAACTTCGTAGTCCATTGTGTCTTCTTGTTTGTGTCAAGTTCAAACTGTGTCTGTTATTGGCAAAAGTAAGTGATGTGCAAAAATCAGTGAAGAAAAAAAATAGCATAGTGAATGATTCAACCAATGCCATTGTGCCCCACTCTACCAAATGTCCCTCACTGGCTCAGTCCATACCTTATGCAGGTTATAGCTGTAGTGTGATATTTACCTTTTGCAAGCTCGCTGATCTAGCTGGCAGCAGAAGTTGCAGCAATATCTACTAACTGTGTGTTTATCCAAAGTGAAGGTGAGGATGCTGAAAGTGAGGAAACCCTCAGGACCTCAAAATTTACTGGTGGGGACGCTAGAGATTATAAACGGTCTAAAGCCGAATATGTTCGGCACCGTACAAAAATATCAGAGGGTTTTAAGAGCCCTGTCCTTCAAATCCATGGAAGAATCAACCAATTAAATCAATAGACTAAAATATGGGAAAAAAAGGAAAAATATGGACAGTAAACACTCAAGAAAACAAAATCTAAAAAAGCAATAGTGTGACAACTCAACGCCATATTTCATGAACAAGTGCTAGTCTGTGTGGTGTTGACACATTTAATCCAGGGTATTCAAGTCTGTGCGCCTGCGTTAAAACAGCCTTCCTCCCTCGGCAGGTTATTCTGGTGTTATTATGAGAACACAGCATGCTCATTATGGTTGTGGCACTGAATTCAGGGTGGCTGTCTGCTCTGGTGTGCCAGCACTGGAAATGCTTGTGGTAGAGGGATGACAGGAAAAAAAATTAAGAGAGAGAGAGAGAAGGTAGGAGTGAGAGAGAGAGAATTGAAAAGAATAGATACAGAGAGATGCTCAGGATTTAGAAGAGAAGTGTGACAAAGAGAGCAGAACTAAACACAGAGCAGAGCATCTCTCTCTCTATATACCCTCTTTAGAGACCTTGTTTGCATGGAAAGATAGAGTAGGTGAGGACACTGAAGGAAGAGAGAGAGAGAGAGAGACCTTCTAATATAAAGAGACCTGCTGCAGAGCCCTGAGTATTCTGGTCCATCACCAAACCAGACCTGCACAGGAAGAAGACAGAACCAGCAACCAGGAACATAAACAGCTGGTTTGGAGCCACCTGCAAAGGAAAAACACACACCACAAAGACACTGCACACACACATACAGACAACTTACACATATGCATGCACAGGCAACCCTCCTAACACACAGACAACACAAACACTCCTACACACAACCTCCCTCCAACACACCACACACCACACACACACACACACACACACACACACACACACACACACACACACACACACATTTGATGAGTGAATAACGTTCCTTGCTTGAACAGTCTGTTTGTGTGTAGTGGAGCTGAGAGACAACACTGTCTGGTTCACCACTGCCACTTCCACAACCTCTGCCGTCTACTAACATGGAAACGCACCAGCACAGAGGTGAATATCGTTACAACCTATTTATTTACTGTGTGATACCACGGTATTTCATTTCCAGAACATGGTTGGAAAACTCAGCGTGGCGTGCTGCTCTCAAGAGTGTTCACTATTCAGCCTCTGAGTTGACACAACTGTCCTTGGGATTTTTCACGCCATCAAAGATCTTCGGGCTTTCATTTTCAAAACAATGAATGGCTCAGTAAAATGCGAACCACTTAAGGCCAAAATGGCATAATCAATCAGCCACGAACATCACAGATTTGATGGTTATTGTTGCCATGGCAACCGTACTAACCCACAGTAACCGAAATGACACTTTGAGTCACATGAACTGTAAACAATATGCAAATAGCTAGCTAAATCCCTCGCTCAATTTGGTTAGCTTGCTCCGTTAGCTCTCTGGTTGCATATGGGTATAGGTACCCTGCAGCACCCAGCTTACTGTAAACATTGATATCTAAACAGCCCGTGTTGCTGTTCGTGCTGCTGTGCATCAAAGAACAGTCTTGTGTCCTCACTAGGCCCAGGCTGCAATTTAGGCTCAAGGCGTGGTCCAGCACCCGTTGGGCTGTGTCCGCCCTGCGCACCAGTAATGACCCCTTCCCTATGGGGAGCGTTTGATCTGGGCTGCCTCTGTGCCTCGGCAGGGCCTATTTCTGGAGTGTGGGGGGGGATAAAGGGAGCTTTCAGACCTGGTGCCAATGACCATAATTAAGCAGCTTTAAGGGGTGGCAGTGAGCGCGCTAGCTAGTACAGAGTTTGTAATTTGGGAGAAGGGGGCAGAGACGCTGTGGCTCATTGGAAGTAGATGGGAGGGTCCGGTGTCACCCGGTACGTGAAACACAGGGGACAGAGTGTGTGAAGGGTACTGTAAAGAGGATGTTAATGACTTGGATCCATTAGCACCCACCCCTGGGGCTGACTGACCAACGGGCTCATGCAGAGGGACCGAAAGGTGGCCATGACTGAGCCAGTCAGTAAGCCCCACCCTAACTGTATGTCGTTCATGGTGACCTCTCTGCCCCTCTGCCTTAGGCCACTGATCAGTCAACCCCAGGGTGGGTGCTAATGAAGCCGAGTCATTAACATCCTCTTTACATCCTCTACACTTCTCAGTAAGTTGTTTACCCAGAGTTATTTGTGTTAAGACGCTGTGTGAATGGACAAAGGTAGTTGTCCGCAGTTTACCTGAACTGGCTGTTTGTTGTGTGATTAAATCAAAATGTGCGCATAGCTATTTATTCAGAAGTACTGAATGCGAATTGGAGTAGGAGTGATGCTTAAGGTCTTGCAATCTGATAGAAACTCGCCTAATTCCCCACTTTTAAACTTAATGTTAAAGGGCAAAATAGGCAACAGTTGTTAAATATTCATACCATAATTACTTAGTTTACCAAGAGCTGTTGTGTCATAGCTTGAGCTAGTGGTGTTGGCTTCTCGGCTTCCGTGAAGGTCATTGGTTCAGTTGGCATGAGCTAGATTAGTATATTTCATTCAATGGTCCAGTTGTGTAATTTAGCACAGTGAGCTTACTACTACTACTACTACTACTTGTGTCATGTTTCCAAAATTATCATATTGCGTGATTCTGCGATGAAAACATAACCTAATATTATGATTAAAGATACATTGAAGAGCTGTTGGGTGTCTGTGTGGCGTGGCGGTCTATTCCGTTGCCTACCAACACGGGGATCGCCGGTTCGAATCCCAGTGTTACCTCTGACTTGGTCGGGCGTCCCTACAGACACAATTGGCCGTGTCTGCGGGTGGGAAGCGAGATGTGAGTATGTGTCCTGGTCGCTGCACTAGCGCCTCCTCTGGTTGGTCGGGGCGTCTGTTCGGGGGGGAGGGGGAATAGCGGGATTCTCCCACGCACTACGGCCCCTGGTGAAACTCCTCACTGTCAGGTGAAAAGAAGTGGCTGGCGACTCCACATGTATCGGAGGAGGCATGTGGTAGTCTGCAGCACCTCCCCGGATCGGCAGAGGGGGTGCAGCAGCGAAAAAAGATACATTGAAGAGCTTTTAACAAAAACAACAACTTCCTCTCTGAGCATACCAAGTCCTCTTTGTATGAGTTTTCTTTCACTATCTGGCAGTTTTTATCTCTCCTACTCCTGTTCTCCACATCACTCTTTCCGTCCACCTAACAGCCATGCATCCCCTACCATGTCACTACTGATGGCAGAAGAGGATGGAGGAGCCTGATGTCCATTTCTGGCAACCTCCCAGAAGAGGTTCGGCGCAACTTCCCGTACAAAGCAGGATGTTTTGTCATCACCCATGTGTACATGTTTATGAAAGCACAACCAGATTTCAGGTTGTAATTACTGGCACCGGTGGCTGTGTTGGAAGCCCATGTTAGGTCCGGTCCTGCACTAGGCCATCACCCCTGTTATGGTAAGTGGCGTTTGGTCCAGGTGTGGCTCTTAGTTTCTTTGACAAAAAAGGGGCCTCCATTAAACCCCTCTCAAAAGCTCTGAAGAACCAGGTCCAACTATGTTGATGCTGATGCTGCGCATGAGCGAATACTACTTGATTCATCCGCACACAAGCGCGGAACCACAAGTTTACTGGAACGTTCTCCTCAACATAAAAGTGTGCGTGCGTGCGTGCGTGCATTCATGCATGTGTGTAATTGTGTAAGAATTGTCTGCATTTACACATTGCGGTGTGTAAATGTAGACCTTAAAAATGTGCCTTATTCCGCTGTCAGTAAGTATAAGCTGTATAATATCCACATCCTGTAAAGCAGAACATAGCATATTTCTCCGTGACCTGCCTTTGAATCGCCACCTCTGCACCCCTCTCTCCCTGTCGTTGTGCTGTGAAATGTATACCGGGCTACAACCGTCTCCCCAGCTATTTCTTACACCACTTCTACACCGACAGAGGGGAGGCGCATCTGCCAAGTTACCCGCAAAGCCAGAAAATTTCATAAGTCTGGGAATTTCCATTTTTTTCAAACAAGCCACCGGGTTCAGAAAACCAACAAAGTAGGATGTTATGACTCCACGTCGGCCCAGGTTATCACAGGTAACTCATCTCTCGGGAGTTATTCATCTCACATCCAGTTCAGCAACCGGAGGGATTTTGAAAGCGAAGAGGAGAGAGCGAGCGAGAGAGACTCGGGATCGGGAGTCGCTCGGACGCGTCCCCACGTTACATAATTTCTGATTAAAAGAGTGGCTGCTGCACAATGTGTCACGATGTTTCGCCGGGACGACGACAGGGGGGGGGGGGGTGCACACCTACAGCTGGTCCCTGTGGCCACCCCCTGGAGAAGGCGTGTAAGTTTTTTTTTTGCTCGGTGTAACTTGACACCTGGCGCTGCGGCGCGTTTTTGCCATCGCTTACCCACAGAAAGGCTATTTAAAAAGGAAAGAAATGAGCGCTGCGCTCCTGACTCCGTAACCTCCTCCCCGAGACCCAGCTTCTTCTTTTTTTTCCTCCCTCCTCTCTCTTGACTGCACCCCCCCCCCCCCTCTGGATCGGCATAAATGAATGAAACACAGGGGGACTATCGAAAGACGCGGGGGAAACTTTCTGTCAGACCAACCTGCGGGACGACCCGGGAGTTTATGTCGGACTTGATAGGCGAATCGATATGAGCTTTTTCCTCCGGAAGTTTATCCGCGGCTCCTCAGATGTGTAAGACGGCGGCTGCTGCCTCCTGCCCCCCTCGCGAAGGAGTCACGCTGTGATTAACGGATCAGGTTTTTGACTGCCAGGACAAATGAATACAAATGAATTTAGGGATCCGAAGGAGAGATTGCAGAACCTCTCATCTCGACACAAAGTAAGTTGTCTTTTCTTTTTTTCCCCCGTGCTTAGAAGGGATTTGATGTTTTTTTTGGGGATGTTGGGAAAGAAGGGAGATCTTTTTAAGTGGCGAGGATGATATAACAAGCTTTATATCTCTGCGGGCGTGAGGAGTAACTCAGGTGGAAGCAACAGAGGCGAGAAGATACTGGTCCACAAGCTGCGTGCGCCGACCTGTGTTGTGCCGGCTGGCTGTGGTCCAGCTCTCAGCGGTCAGTAAAACGCGCGTCCAGGGATGATGTGCGCCGGTGACCATCGGTGCTCCGATGTCCCGTTAGTTTGGACGACACTCAGAAATATTTACATATTTATTTCTAATGTTTTTTTCTTTATCAAATCAGCCTCCTTTGTGCTTATTTGTTACGCATAAAACACGACGGAACGGCGTCCGTCTCGCCGTTTACGCACGGAGCGCACAGACCACACTTAATTGACGGCGAGTTAATTACAGAAGCCCACCACAATCAATTTCGCTCCCACCGGGAAATAAGACCGGTAATAAGTGCACCAGTAAGACAATTTGGTAGAGCCGGATAACTAACCCTCTCCGTTTTGCTATTCGTGGGTTGCTCCAATTTTGGAGGTGCAAAACGAAGCGCTGTGCGCACGCTGGAGAAGTCAAAACTACAACTTTCTGGAGACGGGATGGTGTTGAGATCCTGCTAATCTGTGATTTGTCACAATATTGAAAAGAGAAGCGGTTGGAGTTATTTTAATCCTCAGTGACTCAAAATGTCACGTGTAGATGAAGGCCATACGATTTCGCCAAGAGAATAACACGGATTAATCCTCTGACCACTTGGTGGACGAATGTATCTGGCCATGGCAGCGTTGTAGTATAAAGAGACTGCTTGAGAGAATGAGGTTAGTGTGATGGAGCCGAGTCATGACCCATACTCCAGCTTCACATCATCTAGAGTCGGGATAGGTTGATACGCGGATCTGTTATCCCGCTCGCTCTTATCTACGATTTGTTTACTGCACTTTAGGTCTGGTTAAGTCTACTGCTCCGTGTCAGCGAATGAATGGGTCAAAGTGAGGAGGGGGGTGGTGCACAAATCTAGCAAATAGTCCTCAAGGAAAGTCCAGAGATTTAACCTAAGCTCAGTGGCAGCTTCCCTCAGAGCTATGCTTTCACTGAAGACAAGCTGCCCAATGGTCCTCATGTTGAGTTCTCATACTATCCGGGTGTTTCAATTCATACTTTAATGGATAATGGAATATAAAAGAAAGAGAAAAGAGAAAAAAAAAGAAGAAAGTTCTTCAGGCGTTCAGCAATTGTAGGTCAATATTGTCATTGCATCACTCTGACAGTTAATTAGGACCGGGATGGTGACTAAAAATCTACCTGTGGACTAGCAATTCCATACATCCTTCACCACTTGTCCACATGATGTCGCCCTCAATGTCTCTCTGTTGTCTCGGGATCTTCACCTGCGGTTGTCACGCTAAGACAGGGGGGATAAGCACGTTAACACGTGGGGGGGGGGGGGGAAATAAATCTCAACACAAATCAATGACTTCCCATAAAGATAAAATGATTGAAATTAAATTGGCAGCTGAGCAGAGTCTCCGTTTCCAGGGCTGACTAGTCTCGCTCCTGGGATCAACCACTTATCAAGTCGATCTGGACGCTGCAGCGACACCGATCCGGGACATATGCTGGGTGAAATGGTGGGGATTACAAACTAGGGTGGAGGGTGTAGGATGTAGGTGAGCATGGGGCACGAGCGGTACTCTCCTCATTACTGCCCATCAGTTCACTTCCCGGAATTTTCCACTGTGTGTACGTGCGTGCGCGTGCGCGCGCGGGTTTACGCGTACACTGGAGGCAGGGTTGTCTGTTGGTAATGCTCTCAGGCAATGGCTGAGTCGGCCAAGTCAGTGAAAAGTACAGAAAACTATGCAGCCTCCCGACGACACCTTTAATGAAAGTCACCTTTCTCTGGATGTTTGACTGGATTCCAGCCTGGAGAGCTCAGGATGCCGCTTGTGGATATACTTAAGGCGTCTGTGCGAAAAGGCTGGGGCTTCCTGGAGAGCAGACAGGTTTTTTTCCCCAAAAAACTCACAACCAGTGCCATTGAGGTCAAGGAAAAGAGATAAGGAGGGAGATGATATGATAAATGAAGTGATTAAATGGAGAAACATGAGTGAGAGTAGAGTGGGGGGGTAGACAGTAGATAATGCTAGGTCTTTAAGGAAATGATGTCACATAGGAAGGTAAAATAAGTCGCATATGACAACACTTGTGTGATTTGGCACAGGGGGCGCAGTACTGTACAGGTGCGATCTACTTGAGAAGTAACTTAAAAGTGTGCGGACTTCTTTGCATCTTGCAAGAGCCGACGTGTCTGAGGAGGACGACAGATGGTACTTCTGCAGATAAGAGGCCTGATCACTAACCAAGTACATATTTATGTTTTGTTTTGTTTTTTTTTCTCCCCAACTGTATCCAGCCAATTACTCCGCTCTTCCGAGCCGTCCCGATCTCTGCTCCACCTCCTCTGCTGATCCGGGGAGGGCTGCAGACTACCACATGCCTCATCCCATACATGTGGAGTCGCCAGCCGCTCCTTTTCACCTGACACTGAGATGTTTCACCAGGGGGACGTAGCACGTGGGAGGATCACGCTATAACCCCCCCCCCCCCCCAGTTCCCCCTCCCCCCGATCGGGCGCCCCGACCGACCAGAGGAGGCGCTAGTGCAGCGACCAGGACACATAACCACATCTGGCTTCCCACCTGCAGACACGGCCAATTGTGTCCGTAGAGACCCGGGGATTCGAACCGACGACCCCTGTGTTGGTAGGCAATGGCACAGAAGCGCTACACTACCCGGACGCCCAATATCTTATGTATTTTAAGAGTTAAATAAACAAGTAGCAGACAGATGTGTGGCAGAATGCACGCCACTACATTGGTCGTGGTCGCCATCCTGTTTTGTCTGACTGCTGGTCTCTGTAAGGGAAATGGTGGCGCTAATGACTCAGTGTCCCAGAAGTGCAAAGATCTGCTAAAGTCTTCTTGTGTAGGCATCATATGGCAGATGTCTGTTGGGAGCATCTGTGGGAATGTTCCTC
Organism: Lampris incognitus; assembly: GCF_029633865.1. NCBI lineage: Eukaryota > Metazoa > Chordata > Actinopteri > Lampriformes > Lampridae > Lampris > Lampris incognitus. The sequence goes on along the minus strand of NC_079222.1, from coordinate 16,346,589 downwards.
AGTCTGCCCTCTTAAGTGTGAGATGGCTGTCTCACCATACAGAATGTAGGTTAGGTTGTCTGGCGGATAATGGGTTGAAGTGAGGGAGGTGTTGTTCTGCTGGCTTGTATTTTTGCTCACTCAGCCCAGCTGAGTGTTTCCCCCCGAAAGAGTCATGTCATGGTCTGGTGTTGCATTGCGAAAAACCCACAACAGACAGGGACTATGTGCCGATGTCAGCCCTATTCGCTCTCCGAGCTGCAAAGTCTGGCTTCCGTCCATCTCAAAGGAAGTCCTTCTCGCTGCTCTGTAGATGAAAAAAAACCCTAAACTGTCACACATTTTAGAAGCACCTAGAAAAAAGAAAGAAAGAAAACAAACCACCGAGAACTTTCAAACCCCCAAGGACAGCCGCCTTGTTTCCAAGCTAAATCCGGTTTACACGGGAGCGAACAGGCGGAGTGACGGACTGCAAGTCATTAAGACGGAGGGAAATTTCTCAGCGATTATGACTCACTTTCAGCAGCCGATCTCCCCCCAGCTGATAAGATGCAAGTTAAGACAGCAACCAGCTGGCTGGCTGGCAGGATGATGCACAGATACGAAGGCATGCACATGTGCACGCACACAAACACTCGCTCTCTCTCTCCCTCTTCTCGCTCTCTCTCACACACACACACACAAAGTGCACATATTGATTGACAGTAATGCAGCTGCACAGTCTCTGCAAACCCATACTTATGCACACACTCACACATATGAAGGATACACCTGCAACCTTTGTCTCACCTATTCCCTCCTTTAATTACTGCAAATTTGTTCTAACATCTTGTGCACACGCACACACAAACACGCACGCATTGATTGATAGTAAGTGTGCTGTGCTGTGTTACCGACCCGGAGGTCAGGCAACCTCTTCTTTTTTTTTTTAGCCTTTGCTGCTTCTTTCACGGAATTACAGGATTGTAGCTAGCCACCCGTCTCTACCATCACTCCCACCTTCCTCCTGCTCACTCCGAAAGAGACCCCCCCCCCACTCTCGCTCTCCCTCTCTCTCTCTCATTCACTCACTCTCTCTCTCGCTCTCTCTCTCATTCACTCACTCTGACTGTCTCTCTCCCACTCTCTCTCTCCCTCTTCTCTCCCTCTCCCCCCCCCCCTCTCTCTCATTCACTCTCTCTCTCATTCACTCTCTCTCGCACACATAAACACAAACATAAACATGCCCTCCCATACATACACACAGATATGTGCACACTTGTTAACCTCTGGTTGAGGCCAGGACGTTTGGGGGGAAACGTGTTTGCCAGCTATATATAGTATTAACTATGTTTCCCCCTTATTTGTGCATCACACGATAGGGACAAATATGTTTGTCATTACATGCTGACGTCATTACTTCCTTCTTTCCTATGTGAGTGTGTTTTGGACATGTGGCCCACCCCCCGCCTGTCTGCCTGCCTGCCTGCCTGCCTGCTTGAACGAATCCCCGCGACCACAGCTGTGTTTTACATTTCCTCCTTCAGAGTGTGCTTTTGTGTGACTGTGTGTCTCGATGACCTCTACTTGTAAACAATGGCTGCCCTGTCGGTCAATAAATCTCAGTCACCCGCTGAGCTGCCGGTCCACCTGCCAATCAGTCCCCTTACTCTGCTGCACGCTTACTTAGTGGTGGTGACGGTACCGAGATAAGGCTGCCATTGTATTTCAAATGTGTGTGTGTGTGTGTGTTTAGGAGAGAGGGTGTATCTTGAATCTAAGCAGATCATTCATAATAGTACCTGAATATTGTATCTGAAAATAACTATCACTGGCGTCCGGGTAGTGTGGCGGTCTATTCCGTTGCCTACCAACACAGAGATCGCCGGTTCGAATCCCCGTGTTACCTCCGGCTTTGTCGAGCGTCCCCAGAGACACAATTGGCCATGTCTGTGTGGGAGAAGCCGGATGTGGGTATGTGTACTGGTCGCTGCACTAGCGCCTCCTCTGGTCGGTCGGGGGTGCCAGTTCGGGGGGGGGGGGCGGGGGGAATAGCGTGATTCTCCCACGCGCTACGTCCCCCTGGCGAAACTCCTCATTGTCAGGTGAAAAGAGGCGGTTGGCGACTCCACAAGTATTGGAGGAGGCATGTGGTAGTCTGCAGCACCTCCCCGGATTGGCAGAGGGGGTGGAGCAGTGACCGGGACGGCTCGGAAGAGTGGGGTAATTGGTGAAGTACAATTGGGGAGGAGAGGGGGAAATCCCCCCCCCAAAAAAAAACACAAAACAATCGCTACATGGCTAATCCAGCAGAATCGCACAAAGCAGATGTTGTGCGATTCTGTTTGTTGTTGCGTTGAGGATGCAGTCATGAATTATTTTGCTTTGCTTTTATCTATCGGACATGTTCGCTGCTTCTTAAAACACAGACTCTTCTTCCCTTAGGGTCGTTCAGGGCTCATGCAATGTCCTTAAACTACTTATGGATAAACAGCCGTTTGTGGTGTTGGTGTGTGTCAGTGTTTGTGGTGTTTGAAGACTAATGCCTCTTCTCTTCTTCTTCTCCACAGGAGAGCCCTATTGCTCTGTACAGTTTTATATTGTACTTTTTACCTGGGACTTGCACAAGTACACTCTGAAGGTAAGACATCCTGGGATCCAGTCACCTCTGCTCCCTGCATCTTCTTTCACTACTGCATATGTACCAGAAGAAGAAGAAGAAAAAAATTGTGTAAGGGTTGTTGGAGCTTTTTGGTGGGATTCAGGATTATATTTGCACGTTGTGTCACAGAATAGGTATGTAAACACAGTGTTACGGGGTTTTGGACCAACCGCCATTCCCATGACAACCTGTGTTGAGTCAGACGGTCCAGCGAGTGAAGCAGCGATCACATGGTCAAACAAAAAAATCCACTCTGAATCCAAATTACACACTTGATGCCCATGGACGTTATAGTGTAGAAAAATCAGGAACAACTTTCTAAGTCATTTTGGTCAAAAAATTGTTGTGCTAATCATTAAGTGGAGGCAGGAAAAAAATTCCCAGTGGTTGAGGGGAAAGCCTGTGACTGAAGGATTACAGTACAAATATGAGTGATGGATGCTTGTGCTCCACTTCCTTATCTGATGCTGGTAAGATGCCCCTTAACAAAGTATGACAATACCAACTCTGAGCTCATTAAAAACAAAGGCAGGGAAGACTAGTTAATAATATTAGGTTTTGGCATCCGGTGGCGTGGCGGTCTATTCCGTTGCCTACCAACACGGGGATCGCCGGTTCAAATCCACGTGTTACCTCCAGCTTGGTCGGACGCCCCTACAGACACAATTGGCCGTGTCTATGGGTTCTGGTCGCTGCACTAGCGCCTCCTCTGGTCGGTCAGGGCGCCTGTTTGGGGAGGAGGAACTGGGGGGGAATGACGTGATCCTCCCATGTGCTACATCCTCCTGGTGAAACTCCTCACTGTCAGGTGAAAAGAAGTGGCTGGCGACTCCACATGTATCGGAGGAGGCATGTGGTAGTCTGCAGCCCTCCCCAGATCAGCAGAGGGGGTGGAGCAGCGATCGGGACGACTCGGAAGAGTGGGGTAAATGGCCGAATACAATTGGGGAGAAAACGGGGGGGGGGGACCATTACCAACCACTTCAGTGTGATGAATCTTAGTTGGATTCTTAAATATGGTATTTTTTTCAAACGTAAACAGATATTGTGATCGATATCGAGTAAAATCTAAATGATTATCCGAATGGTAAGATTTTCCATATAGTCCAGCACTAACAACGATTGTGTGCCCAGACACAGTGGTTGAGTTCCCCGCCTCTCCAACCACACATGTGGTTCTTTTGCCAGGGATCGAATCCCACTAGTTTTCTTCTGTATCTCCCGTTCTGCTTCAAAGCCAGGTCATATAGTCTGGTGATGTGTGGATGTTGCCACAGGCAGTCATTTTGTTTGATGGTCGGTGGTCGAAACACAACCTTTCATTGATGCGGTGGTTGTTGCATCCATCACCATAACTTACATTTTGTCGAATTTTGATCCCATCGCTGGCTCGGTTGCCATGACAACATTATGGAACATTCTTAGCCTAATGATCACCATCAGCTGTTTAAAACCAAAGGGCATTTATTTCCTGGTTTTCTGCCTCCCGTGTTTTGAGAGCAAATTCCCAAACTTTGACATTCGATTATCGCTGGTGTGTTTATGCATTTTATCAGTGACAGCATCTAAAGTCGGCGCGACGTCAATGGGATATTGGTGACGTTGCACCGACTTTGATCAGACAATTATAAATCACCAAACTATGAACTAGTCTTTACTCTACTTTACCCACTGCCAATCTCAACAAAATAGACAAGCTGAAGGTGAGTGGGCAACCCTTTATGCTATCAAACACAATTATTCTGACATGATCAGATGATGCTCAATCATATGATTGGTCCCTGTGCCGCCCACGGTGGCGCAGTGGTTAGCTCTGTCACCTCACAGCAAGAAGGTCCTGGGTTTGAACCCCAGAGTTGTCCAACCTTGGGGGGGGGGTCATCCCAGGTCGTCCTCTGTGTGGAGTTTGCATGTTCTCCCCGTGTCTGTGGTGGGTTTTCTCCGGGTGGTCCGGTTTCCCCCCACCATCAAAAAGACATGCGTGTTAGGATTAATACTCCTGTTTGTGCCCCTGACCAAGGCATGGCAAGACGAACTGGAGATGGTCCCTGGGTGCTGCATGGCGGCTGCCCACTGCTCCTAGCTACACAGTTAGGATGGGTTAAATGCAGAGCGTAATTTCCCTATGGGGATCAATAAAGTATCTCAAAATCAAAATAAAAAAAAAATCATCATATAACTCATAAACCCATTTCCAAACCACCAAATCTAAAGAAAGTGTTACCGAGTGTATAATCCAGACCTAATGGCATACCTGGTGTTGCGTGAAATGTTGGCGAATAGTGTTGGAGGCACCTAGAGTAAGCCATGGGTATTTTTATTGACTCAAGAGGCGGCTATGGTGCAGGAGACAGCAGGCTAAGTTGTTCAGCCTGGAGGAGAGAACCCCATGCTGTCTGTCTGTCTGCCTGTCTTAAGGCTAGATCCGCTTAGTTGAAAGAAGACTGGTTTTCAAAGCTATCTGAAAGAATATGAGTGACACTGACCGCAGCACAGACCCACAACCATCAACCATGGGGTTGAGGTAGTTGCTCGTATTTTGCATGATTTTTAGACGATACCAATTTCTGGCCTATCAACAGCTCATCCCACGCCATCACCCGAACCCTAGCCATAATAGGTAAAGGGTTGGACCCTTGTGAACCATGTGAGGTTTTTCACAACCCCAAGACTAAAATCAAAACAAGCTGGACTTCAGAACCAATGCTGGAGACAGTGTGGGCACTTAACGGCAGACCACACTCACATCTTTTGGTCTTGTCCCATCATACGGCCTTTCTGGGCTGGTGTTCAAGCCACCACTTAGAGTATATTAAGATTTGATATTGATTTTGCTTGTCTGTCTTTCTACTTAGGAAACATATCTGAGGAACTGGATGTAAGAGACAAACTTTTACAAAAAAGATCTCATGTGTGTGTGTGTGTGTGTGTGTGTGTCGGTACTGTGATGACCTGGCGGTCTGTCCAGGGTGTCTCTCTGCTTGCCGCCCAATGATTGCTGGGATAAGCTCCAGCATCCCCGTGACCCTGAGAACGGGATAAGCGGTTTGGATAATGGATGGATGGACATTCTCATGGTAGCAAGCAAGAAGGCAATTACAAGACACTGGCTTCTTAAAAAGCCCCCCACCCTGAACCCATGGGTAGATATATTAAACAGCATATACAGTGTGGAACGTATGACATTCAGTTTAAGATTATAGAAAGAAGGGTGTCTGGGTAGTGTAGCGGTCTATTCTGTTGCCTACCAACACAGGGATTGCCTGTTCGAATCCCCGTGTTACCTCCGGCTTGGTCGGGCTTCCCTAAGGGCACAGTTTGCCATGTCTGCGAGTGGGAAGCCGGATGTGGGTATGTGTCCTGGTCGCTGCACTAGCGCCTCCTCTGGTCAGTCGGGGCTCCTGTTCAGGGGGGAGGGTGAACTGGAGGGAATAGCGTGATCCTTCCACATGCTACGTCCCCCTGGCGAAACTCCTCACTGTCAGGTGAAAAGAAGCGGCCGGCGACTCCACATGTATCGGAGGAGGCATGTGGTAGTCTTCAGCCCTCCCCGGATTGGTAGAGGTGGTGGAGCAGCAACTGGGATGCCTTGGAAGAATTGGCCAGGTACAATTGGGGAGGAAAAGGGGGGGGGGATTACAGAAAGACACAGGAGGAGAGTATCGGACTAAGTAGGACACATACCAGACTAAGGCTGACAACTGAAACAATAGTAAATACAATTGTGAAACATGAAAGTGGAGGGGAATGAAAGTTAACCAGTCTGTGACTAACAACTCTTATGTATATTATCCGATGTAAGTGTGTGACCTTGTGTTTATTGTGTTCTAAAATAGAAAAAGTAGAGTATATAAAAAGAGAAGTTTGGTTCCCTCAGCCAAACACTTTTAGAAAGCACTAGTGTTTTTGGGGTAACGGAAAGTCTTGCAGCCATATGCATGACATGCCAGCCCCATAAGAAACTGGATGAATAACAACAGCATGACTGAATTTGGCTCGTCCTCGCTGTGCCTTCTGCCATGAAAAAACAAGTTTTGAGAATAATGAAACAGATTTTTATATCGCTGATTGGAAACATACTTCAAGAATAAATATTACAAGGCCATTCGGGTAGCGTTGCAGTCTGTTCCGTTGCCTTGCCTACCAACACGGGGATCACCAGTTTGAATCCCTGTGTTACCGGCTTTGTTGGGCGTCCCTACAGATACAATTGGCCGTGTCTGCGGGTGGGAAGCCGGATGATGGTATGCATCCTGGCCGCTGCACTAGCGCCTCCTCTGGTCGGTCGGGGCGCCTGTTGGGGGGGGTAGCGAGATCCTCCCATGTGCTACGTCCCCCTGGTGAAACTCTTCACTGTCAGGTGAAAAGAAGTGGCTGGCGAATCCACATGTATGGGAGGAGGCATGTGGTAGTCTGCAGCCCTCCCCGGATCGGCACAGGGGGTGGAGCAGCAACCGGGATTGCTTGGAAGAGTGGCATAATTGGAAAAAAAGTACAGTTGGGGGGAAAAAATGGGGAACCCCCCCCCCCAAAAAATAAAAATAAATAAATATTACAGTTAAAGAGGATATGGTGTGAGATGATAATGGTGTATTTTAAGTATGTTGTTGGAGTCTAACTTCACTGTCTGAAGTACGTTGGTAACTATAGATACTGATGCTCTTTGGATGTGCCCCTGTATGGCTAAGTAAATGAACAAAACAGTTTGAAATAGATACATAAATAGATACAGAACATGACAAAGTTTAGTTCATTTAAGTAAATCAAGTAGGACTTATAGTATCTGAAGGACAAGTTATCAGATATATAAGAAGCTTTAGCACTGTCAGTAAAATAAAAAAAAGGGGGAGGCAACGTGTTTGATAAGGCATTTAAAAGATCCCAGAAGGATTTATACAAGATGCATGCCCTAATAACATTAACGCCATTTATGAGCTCCCTCCTCTGTTAGATCTAGTACCTCGCTTGTTCTTGTTGCTTTTTAACAGAGCACATCTCTGTCAGACCTCGGCATTTGTCTGTTCCCCCTTTATCACTCTGCCATGACTCCCTCTTTCACTATCATCCTTTCAGGTCAGCACAACATTGTTTGCCCATTTAAACGTCAAATAAAGAGGAATGTGCTCATAAAGAGGAAGTTTGAACTCTTTATTCAGTACTCCATCATTTCACAAGCAGTGCTATTAACCACATGTCCCCATTAGGGGAGGCCCAGTGACCCAGGGGCAGAAGAGCCCAGAGACAACAAGGATAGCCAGGGGCCCATATCTGAGATCACATGGAAATCCCTCATGTCCTCCCTACTTGCTTCTCGTTCCCTCTTAGGATGGATCAGTGTTGGGATTGCCTAGCAGAGGGAGGTTAGCCGGAGGGCTGGAAGGCCAGACAGCTGGGCAATAACTCAATATTTGTTTGTTTGTCGTCTTTTAGTGGTATTGTATCAGGATGCAGTTTGGACATTGTCATATCGTGATACACAATTTTGCTGTCTAAATCAACAATGATGAAAATCCATTACATAAAATTTCTGACAAAATGAGGTCTGAAATATTTGAAGGAGTATTGCATGAAAAACTGGTTTTATTTTGGTAACCAAATAGTTTAATGTGATGAGCCTCAGCTGGTTTCTTAAATGTGGTATTTTTGCATATGCAAACTGATGTCATTGTATACATCGATATCATGTAAAATTATCATGATAATCACAACAATCATAGGGAATTCTGGGAATTATATTGGAGCCCTGCTCTACTATAACCGGTTGCCTCACTGCAGGCAGACAGATGTTATGATATCTTGTGGAGACTCTGGTCATGTTCAGAAAGTCTTGACAAGCATGGAGTTTTACTCAACCGATGTGAAAGGGAGAAAGTGGGGAAGGAATGAGGGGAGACTTCTTGCTAAGGTCAATGTCCTGCGGTCCACTAATTCCAGTTCTAATGCCTCCTATTCACAAGAACATGCTTGTTAGCTTTCCAGAGCATCCCTCCCTCCTCTCTCACCCTTGTGGGAATGTACGTTTGCCGTGGATGGTCAGTAGCAGGGGATTAGTTCCCTTAGCCTGATTTTATGATCCTGGTACGGGCTGGTCTGGCCCTCACTGAGCCCATTCAAAATTACTTGTGCCAGCATTGAGATTTCCCTCTGTCTGAGCACTGGGTAAGCCACCACCAGCAGAATGACCTGGTCTCACCGCAGTGCCTCACATGACCATGGGGACTAAGGGGCCAGTCTCTAGGAGCCGAGCTCATGTAAAGTGATTAGATGTATGTTACATGAAAACCAGTTGAGCGGGCTTTCAGGTCAATGGGTTGAATTGAGATTCTGGCTTTATTTTTTCCCCATCATGCATTGCTAACTGATTTAATTGTTAGCAAAGAAAAACAAACACCCTCCTGTGGTTGAGGCTAAAATTTATTTTTTGTCAAACATGAAAATAAACTCTGTACAACAGCTCTTCGCCAACATTGGCTTTTTTTTCTCTTCTTCTTGATTTTGAGATACGTTGTTAATCCCCATGGGGAAAGTACGCTCTGCATTTAACCCATCCTAGCTGTGTAGCTAGGAGCAGTGGGCAGCCGCCGTGCAGCAACCGGGGACCAACTCCAGTTTGTCTTGCCATGCCTCCGTCAGAGGCACACACAGGAGTATTAAACCCACCACAGACACGTGGAGACCATGCAAACTCCACACAGAAGAGTACTGTAATGTAATATGCACTGCAAGTTCAACTGAGAACATCTAAAGTACATAAAGATATATGTTTTCCACACATTAAGACAGTTGACCAGCTTGTCTTTTTCATTGTAATTATTTTCTTATGGCAGGTGAATCCTGTGAGCAAACATGTTTGCACCCATGCTTCATCAAGTTCAGTCATCCGCCAACAGGAAGAGCAGTCATTCCAGACAAGTTGGTCCAATATCTTAGTGTGCAGAAAACATGGTTTTTCATGGAAATGCTTTTCCCTGTAGTTTACCAGCACCTGAAGAAATATCATTGTGCAGGGGGCAATAAACTTCTTTCTTAGAAAATCTATACTTATAAAGCCTCTGCAGACCAATATAGCTGCAGCATAATACTGAGGATAAACAGGGAATAATTGTTTCATGAAGGCTTGGCAATGTCAAGCATGTTGGGGTAGGCTTGTCACTGCAGACCTTCGGACGGGTGTATGATCTGAATTATCTCCTCTGACTTGAATGTGTTCAGTATTTGACCTTGTGAAAGACGTTCATCTCTAACTGATCTGCACAACTTCAGAACACACATGGCCTGATCTGGATTTTGAGGACAGATAGCTAATTTTTATCACATTTAAGCAGATTTTCTAGTTTCAGTCTCACTGGATTCATAAAACCCGTACACTCTCTTCAGCAAGTTGGTGGAACTCAAATGGATGAGGTGTCGGTACAGATACCTTGAAATGTGTTTACCTCAGCTAGTGCTTAAGGTTTAGCTTGTTATGTGATGTCATCAAGCCACTAAATCTCGTCATTACATTTATGAAAGGCATATGAGACACTATTTTTTTGGGGGGGGGGGGTTTCTCCCCAATTGTATGCGGCCAATCACCCCACTCTTCTGAGCCATCCCGATTGCTGCTCCACCCCCTCTGCTGATCCGGGGAGGGCTGCAGACTACCACATGCCTCCTCCGATACATGTGGAGTCGCCAGCTGCTTCGTTTCACCTGACAGTGAGGAGTTTCACCAGGGGGGACGTAGCGCGTGGGAGGATCACGCTATTCCCCCCAGTTCCCCCTCCACCCTGAACAGGCACCCTGACCGACCAGAGGAGGCGCTAGTGCGGCAACCAGGACACATACCCACATCCGGCTTCCCACCCGCAGACACAGCCAATTGTGTCTGTAGGGACATCCGACCAAGCCGGCGGTAACAAGGGGATTCGAACCGGCGATCCCCGTGTTTGTAGGCAATGGAATAGACCGCCACACTACCCGGACACCCAAAGTCCCAAAATTTTACAATTACATTTTTTATAAAAAAAAAAGAACCCTAAAACTAACCCTATATACAATAACAGATGAAACACTTTTTCTTATTGAATTATGAAAGCTTTTGGAAAAATCCCCGTCACCCACCAAAATAGCTTGCGTTGTCAGTGCCAAACACAAGACAATATGCAAATACGCTGCTGTCTCTCCCACATCCAAATCTTGGTGTAGTTTACCAATAAACCTTAATTGTATGAGTCCCAACAGCCGATCTCAATCCGTGGCCATTTGACAGGGGCCTCACGTTTCTAGAGGGAGTTAGAAGGAATGAAGGGAGTGTCAGATAGAAGGAAAGCAGGGAAATTAATTTGTATGGCATGAGGTTATCATTCAGTATTTTTTTTATCTTGTCCACCTACTAATTCTTCTCTTTACCCTTTCCTCCTGTCAGTCTTCTGACTCACTTTGACTTTTCAATATCTCCACCTCCTTGTTATCGCCTTTTTTTTTTTGTGCTGAATTAGACCTCTTTCCTCTAGCCTTAACTTTACCTGTCTGAATGTTATGTCAGCTATTTTCCCAGTTAGACTGAAGGATCACACCATAACGGTTTACTTCTGCAATGCTTGGCATGTACTTCTGAGTAAATAAAAAGCAGAGCATACAAAGATATGTAGCAGGGAGGATCCTCCTTGCATGCTTTTGTTTCACTGCCGGCTCTTGCAATGGCAATATCTGATCTTAAAAACCCTGATTTATAAATCTTACTTACAAATGGCTTAATGCATGCTCAATAATCCAGGTAAGAGAATCAAAGAAGGTTGAATCAGTTCATCTGGGTACAGCGTTTACATGTACTGTTCCCAAATCCTCTATGAATAGTACACATGGCCATTGAAACACTAGTTAATGGTCACGCCCATATTTGCATATGAAACTGTTCGTTGGTTTTGGTCCTTATGCAGCTGTATTGTTTATAAGGGTGGGGATACCTACAGTCAGTTTGTGACTGAAGAGGTCACTTAGATGAGTGATGAAACGTTTCTGTCAATAAACGTTGTATCCAGATGAACTGATTCAACTTTCTTTGATTATTTATTAACACTCAGACATTGTATCAGTCACTCATGTGCTAGTTAGTGTTTGCTAAAATACGATGCTAAAAGGCATCTGGGTAGCATAGCAGTCTATTCCGTTTCCTACCAACATGGGGCTCGCCGGTTCAAATCCCCTTGTTACCTCCAGCTTGTTCGGGCGTCCCTACAGATACAATTGGCCATGTTTGTGGGTGGGAAGCCGGGTGTGGATATGTGTCCTGGTCGAGGCACTAGCGCCTCCTCTGGTCGGTCGGGGCGCCTGTTCAGGGGAGAAGGGGAACTGGGGGGAATATATATATATATATATGTGTGTGTGTGTGTGTGTGTGTGTGTGTGTGTGTGTGTGTGTGTGTGTGCGTGCGTGCGTGTGTGTGTATATGTATGTATGTATGTATATGTGTGTGTATGTATGTATGTATGTATGTATGTATGTATATATGTATATATATGTGTATATGTAAATAAGTAAGTAAGTAAATAAATGCTAAAAAAAAAACGTGATGTAATGTGATACGTAAAATGTTAATACTTCTGTCTATGTGTGTACCACATTGGCTGTGCAAATTGTGCGACTGCGCAAGGCCTCACCCCTCCGGGGCCTCGCACCTAACCTGCAATCCTGAAGTTTTGTTTTTTTAATATATATATATGAATATGATTTCTTAATTACTGCTCTTGACCCAACATGCTTCTAAAATGAAATTCCTGTGTGTCAATTACATTATGCATAGTCATAGTCAAAGTCCCATGAAAAAAAAATCCAACTAATTAGTCAGGTTTTTTCATGTTCGATATTGCGTCGTTAGGTATTGCGTGCTCCATCTCCATCTGCTCACTGCAAGGGAGGAGGAGAGGGGGAAACAACATCAGGTGCACGAGAGTGCAGCCGAGTTCGGTGCTGAGAAAAGGGGAAACATTTTTTAAAAAAGGAACATTTTCATAAGGCGCTGTGAGGATCGCTGGATAAATTCATCAACACTGGTTGCTGAACAGGTGTGCGAAGCTAGTAGGCGCATGTGATGGTGACCGTAGGCTACGTGTAATGACCGGTCTGAAAAATGATCTAAAATCTGACTGAAATGTAGGTTATACACCTAAAATATTGAATTGTAACATACTTTTATAATTCAACATGCCAAAATAAACTGACAGCTGAGCTGACTTGATGGTGTAAAGCCGATAGATTTATTGTGGATTATTTTTCCCTTTGAAAGATAATAGAACAAAGTCATAGCTGAGACTGTGCACATGATGCTGCTGTGTTATTCTACTTGTTAGAATGTGTTGCACCAAGCTTACGCGTGCAGTAGAACTAGAAGAGCTGCATGCAGTAGAACTAGAAGAGCTGCATGCAGTAGAACTAGAACAGCTAAGTGCATGTGACCATGATTCCATGTCCATGTCGATGAGCAGGACCTCGCACGTCAAGTTCGCACAGGGCCTCGCACCCCCCTGCGGCAGCCCTGGTGTGCGTGCGGTGTGCATCTGCATACGGGTGCTCCTTTGTTTTTGTCTACAAATATGTATATGTGCGCTTCTCATTAATTTTGTGCGTGTGTGCTGGAGGGGGGGGTGTCACTGCTGTATATTATCTCATAAGAAATCACCTTTTCCCTCCTTTGTCCATGCATTGCTCTCAAAGTTGGTACATGGTATTTCAGTACACAAAGCGTGGGCTTTGTTGAAGAACAGTAGAGCCTGGATATACACAGTTCAGTGTTTTATACTCCAGCTGCTAAGAATGACCATTTATGCAATGTTACACTCATACTAAACTGTTGTTGGCTGTCATTTATCCAGCTGTGAAGGGATTATCTTACTCTGACACATCCAGAACAATTAATGCCCAGAGCCATGCTTTCTTATAAACCTACTTCCATATAGCATTGCCTCTTTCCCATAACTATTATTTCTGTCCTACTACTTAACAATTGTTCGAGGTACCCTTTTTATTATTGACAGTGTGTCCTTTTACAATCCAGCTAGAGAGGCAATACTTTTCATTTTAAAGATGGACACCATGTTTTGAATTTTACATTACAAATCTACTCACTGACAGGCTGTAGAAGAAATTAGATGTAGGTTGGGGCAGACATTAGAGCTTATCCCAGCTAATAAAGAGAAGTACTGCTCAACTGGCGATACAGCACCAATTAAACTAATTGGCTATATTCTAAAATAGATGCAATATCTTTTTTTGTTGTATGAATGGAATAAAAAAATGGTGTTAAATGATGTGAGCCATGTCAAGTTGCCCTTGTGATTTCAAATTTGGGATAATCAGAAATCAGGAAATTCAGAAGTTTGACTGGCAGTTGTCAATGAAAAAATTACCAATTCTCTTTTTTCACAAGTCCTCAAAAGCATTTTACTACAGTGCTGCTGCCATTGCAGTGGGAACCTTGTTAAATGTGTGTGGTGTTACATGTAATGGTGTATTGTGTATTTTAAACACCACTGTTCCTCTTTTCCAGATGTGGACATCCTCCAAAAGCTGGGGCTTAAGGGAGAGAAGCCGTCGCGCTCGGTGCCAGCAGGGGTCATTTCGTTCCGATCAGGGATCATCCTCACCCAGCGAGCGCGTGTTGAGGCTCCATTGTACTCAATTATCTCGCCAGCCATCTGGCCCAACCTGGTGCTAGTCTTGAGTGTACGCTCACACCGTGTCAACAGTGCCTTCCTCTTCACCCTGCTCTCAAGTCGCAAGAAACTTCTCCTGGGTCTGCAGCTTGCCCCGGGTCGGCTGCTCCTTCATACAGGACCCAAGACCTCAGTGGCACTGCCCTATGACCCCCATGATGGCCAGTGGCACCACCTTGCAGTGGGGGTAAATGGGAAGAGGGTGACTTTATATGCCTCCTGCGGAGAGCAGAGTGTTCATGCAGACTTTGGTTGGGACAGTGAGGAGGGGCTTGCTCTAGAGCTCCAGGGCTCCTTTCTGCTGGGGAAAATGAGCCAGCAGTTGGCCTCGACACACTTTGAGGGAGCCATCTGCCAGTTTGACCTGATCCCCTCTGCACAGGCAGCTCACAACTACTGCAGGTACATTAAGAAACAGTGCAGGGAAGCTGACACCTACAGGCCCAACCTTCCACCTTTGCTGCCGATCCTACCCCGAGATTACAACATCACAGCTGTCCCAGCTTCTTCTGTGCCTGGAAGTTTGGACCTGGCTAGGAAGACTCTGGTGCTCAACCTGGCCAGGAGTGCTGCCGCTGCTGCCTCTGCTGTCAGATATGTAGCCCCAACCATCACGATAAAGCCAAACAACAGCACCGTTACTCCACCCCTGCTTGGAACTGCGGCGACAGTCATATCTCAGCCTGGACTAGCCCTGCAACCTCCTACAGCCCAAACTGAGACTGTTACGGCACCACTCAGGAACGGAGTACCCCCCACTAAACATTTGACCCCAAAACCTTCAACCCCTAAAGCATCAACTCCAAAATCATTAAAACCTCCCCTGCCAAGGTCTACCCCTCATAGCAGTCCCAAGAAGCCCACGGTATCACCAGCCATTAAAAAAAAACCTACTTTCCCAGGCACTGCCAGCACTAAACCCACAAAGAAGAAGCCTGATTCCACCCAACGAGATCAAGGTGCACTCCCGAAGAAATCCCAACTCACCACAGTCAAAAAGATGGCTGTCAAGTCCAAGGTTACCACATCCAAAGCCACCTCAACAAAGCCTGAATTGCTCAAACCAAACACTTCAAAAGTTTCTCCATCTCAGTCAACTATCTCCAGAGTCAACCCACCAAAACTCACCTCAGAAACTACGCCCTCAAAAACCACAAAGCCAGTCTCCAAACTAATCACCAAACCACCTCAGCCAGCAAAACCCACCAAGGCTCCGGTCATCCAGCAACCCAGGAGACCGTCTCGTGCTTCAGTCACCCTGCCAGCTACAGATGGCTTTCAGAGCTGGGAAGTTGCACCAACACAATTCTCCCTGCTAGCTGGTCCTCCAGGACTGAAGGGAGAATCAGGCAGAGCGGTAATAACCTCTCCATACTATTGGTTTGGGTCGTGTGGTGGTGTATGTGTGTATGTGTATAATGATTGTATGCATGAGTGTGTATGTGTGTGTGTGTACATGTCTAATTGGTGGGTGTGTAATATGGGTATACATGTGCTTACATGTGTGCATTAAACTTGGTTTGTACAGTGTACTAAATTTGAAACAAAACTTTATTTAGGATGTTTGTATTAGTCTGGAGGGCATTGTGGGTGGCATTTTTGATACAAAAAAAAGTCAGTGAAGTGGTGAAAGTGAAGCATGTGCCATACGGGACCCTCAACAGCCTACTCCGACCCTGAACAACCACCTTCATCTCTCCTCCCACCTCCTTTTTTCCATCACTGTCCCCCTTCCTTCGTTCCCCCTCCTCTCTTCCAGACTCTCAGGCTCTAATTCCAGGCTGATTACATTTCTTTCCATCTCTGATTCCTTTCCCCTTTCCCCCCTTTCATTGACTGGGAACAATCAGGACTCAGTGATAGGGCAAGCAGTCATGGTCCTGGGTAAACTCTACCTCATCAAACGCTTGGAAGCTTAGCTCAGTCCTGCTTTGTATGGGGTAGGGGCAAAGTTAGGATAGGGGAATCCCATGGGTAACATATTGTGTGGTCCTCTTAGCAGTAGTCAGGGAGAGGACTAGAGGGGGTTAAGGTTCAGCTGTGGTTGAGGGGGAATTTCAAAGTACCAGATGAGGCACATAATTGAGAGAAAACTGAATGCATATAAAATTGATCATTAGAGAAAAATACACAAAGGATGAGAGATATGATGGAGGGGGAAGGGGAATATAGTGACTGAATCTGCTAGCGAGAATAGATATTTGACGGGAGTATTGCAGTGGAATATTCTGCAATTATTCGTGTTTTGCTAACATATTTCCACACAGATATCCAGTATCCAGTGTTTACTGTAATTCTGGGACAGTAGGGCTGGATGTTAGAGACAGCACGGCTATGTAGGGTAGTGCACAACTTCCTCCTTTTCCACACACTGGTTAGAAATGCTACCTTTTCTCTATCCTTTCCTTCCTCCTCCCCACACAGACCACTCCAGGCTGGGTATTACGTGTCAGGTCTGACGCCTTGCCGTCTCTTCACCAGATTCCTCTGTCACAGAGGGTGAGTGGGGGTCGCACGGCCCGCTTTCAAAGCCGGGTCAAGGGTCGGAGCAGGCAGTAAACACCACCATTCAGCTTCCCACTGCAGCTATGAAGGTAGACAAGGAATACTTTCCTTGCAGAGAGAACAGCAGACACAGCAGGCAGGGTCCTGTTTAATGTCCTGTATCTATAGATCATTCTGGTCTAGATTTACAGTCTGACTGATGGGGTGTTTGAATCTTTTAGGAATGTTAAACTTCCACAGTCAGCATGTACAATTCTCTCCCTGTCAAAAACCACGCACAATTATAAGATTGTGAAGAGGGAGACCAACTGGTTTTATCACTGAGAGGAAAAACGGGTTCATTGCACTTTAATGGTTATAGACTAGGAATGTGATGACACTTTGCGAGACAGTTAATTCCCGATACACGTATGTGACAATTCAAATCGGTGAGATGAAAAACGAATCGCGATACTCTTTTTAAACAGTGGAGGGCACTACCTACTTTTGAGGTTGCTTGTTCGACATCTTACGTCATCGCTCACGTCAGTACCTGTATCACGGCGCAAAGACTTGGCGGCTGCACGTGGGACATTGTGAATTTCCAGAGATCTCAACTTCTGCTGGAAAATGTAGATATGCTGATATTCCTTAAATATATACACTACCGTTCAAAAGTTTGGGATCACCCAAACAATTTCGTGTTTTCCATGAAAAGTCACACTTATTCACCACCATATGTTGTGAAATGAATAGAAAATAGAGTCAAGACATTGACAAGGTTAGAAATAATGATTTGTATTTGAAATAAGATTTTTTTTACATCAAACTTTGCTTTCGTCAAAGAATCCTCCATTTGCAGCAATTACAGCATTGCAGACCTTTGGCATTCTAGCTGTTAATTTGTTGAGGTAATCTGGAGAAATTGCACCCCACGCTTCCAGAAGCAGCTCCCACAAGTTGGATTGGTTGGATGGGCACTTCTTTGAGCAGATTGAGTTTCTGGAGCATCACATTTGTGGGGTCAATTAAACGCTCAAAATGGCCAGAAAAAGAGAACTTTCATCTGAAACTCGACAGTCTATTCTTGTTCTTAGAAATGAAGGCTATTCCATGCGAGAAATTGCTAAGAAATTGAAGATTTCCTACACCGGTGTGTACTACTCCCTTCAGAGGACAGCACAAACAGGCTCTAACAGGTACTATTTAATGAAGATGCCAGTTGGGGACCTGTGAGGCGTCTGTTTCTCAAACTAGAGACTCTAATGTACTTATCTTCTTGCTCAGTTGTGCAACGCGGCCTCCCACTTCTTTTTCTACTCTGGTTAGAGCCTGTTTGTGCTGTCCTCTGAAGGGAGTAGTACACACCGGTGTAGGAAATCTTCAATTTCTTAGCAATTTCTCGCATGGAATAGCCTTCATTTCTAAGAACAAGAATAGACTGAAGCGTGGGGTGCAATTTCTCCAGATTACCTCAACAAATTAACAGCTAGAATGCCAAAGGTCTGCAATGCTGTAATTGCTGCAAATGGAGGATTCTTTGACGAAAGCAAAGTTTGATGTAAAAAAAATCTTATTTCAAATACAAATCATTATTTCTAACCTTGTCAATGTCTTGACTCTATTTTCTATTCATTTCACAACATATGGTGGTGAATAAGTGTGACTTTTCATGGAAAACACAAAATTGTTTGGGTGATCCCAAACTTTTGAACGGTAGTGTATGTATATATATATATATATATATATATATATATATATATATATATATATATATGTGTGTGTGTGTGTGTGTGTGTGTGTGTGTGTGTATATATATATATATATATATATATATATATATATATATATTCCAAGCTAGGAACACGGGCCAAGCCTTAGTTTGTTTATTTGAAGAATTTTTCTTTATTTGTATTATTCATTTGTTTTTAAATTCAATTTTTTTTTTAATTTAAGACAAAAGATGTTTTCAGTTTCACTTTTACAAAGAAAAGGAACTATGCATTGTTTTGCATAGTTTATACCCTACCTCAGAAAAAAAAGAAGTATTCCTTACTATAGGGGTGGCACAGTGGCCGAGTGGTTAACACTGTTGCTTCACAGCAACAAGGTTCTGGGTTTGAACCCAAAGCCATTCCAGGTCCTTTCTCTGTGGAGTTTGCATGTTCTCCCCGTGTCTGCATGGGTTTCCTCCGGGTGCTCCGGTTTCCTCCCACCATCAAAAAGACATGCATGTTAGGGTTAATACTCCTGTCTGTGCGCCTGAGCAAGGCAATGGAAAGAAGAACTGGAGTTGGTCCCCGGGCGCTGCAGCTGCCCACTGCTCCTATACAATAGGATGGGTTAAATGCTGTGATGGGTTAAACCCTGTGATGGCCTGGCGGCCTGTCCAGGGTTTCTCCCCACCTGCTGCCCAATGACTGCTGGGATAGGCTCCAGCATGCCCCCGACCCTGAGAGCAGGATAAGAGGTTTGGATAATGGATGGACGGATAAGTTAAATGCAGAGAACAAATTCACTGTAAGAATACAATTCGTTGTAAGAATACAATGTCAAATAAAGTGGCTTTCTTCTTCTTTCTCGTCATAATTTGATAAAGAAAGGATAATCGAAAACATATTTTGTAGATTTTTGTCCGAGAAATTCAATTTTGTATATAAGGCAAAACATATTTTCAGTTTAACTTTTAACAAAGAAAAGGAAATGTGCGTTGTTTTGCATAGTTTACATCCTACCTTGGAAATAAAAAAAATGATTCTTTAATTTAATAAAGAAAAGCTGAAATATATTTTGTAGATTTTTGTCTGAGAAATGAAGGAATCTTTTCAGTCATCGTTTGTCTTCAATCTCATTTCGTTAAAAAAAATCGTGAGAAAATCGTATCGTGACGCCAGTATTGTGAATCGTATCGAATCGCAAGTTGAGCGTAGTTGCGTCCCTATTATAGACCGACGTGGACGCCTGCCGAGTGCCGCCCCCCACCTCTCTCCTGGTTTTTATTGGACATCGTGTTTGATACATGTGCCCTGCCTATTCTTTGTTGCCCTGTAATTTGGGGCAGAGGATTGCAGAGTGCTGTGTGTCTAGGGCTGGCTAAATGGCTCGTGTGCTGATGTCCACATCAGCCTTGACGGTCATTACGGCGAGCCAAATTACTGCCATAAAGCACGCTCCCCCTATTAGTCCTAACACAAAACACTGTAATCTACCACAAACACAAGTGACTGTGAAGACGTGTGGACAGGAAAAGGGAAGTTCGTGAGGTTTTGGGAGGTTACTGTCTATTTTATTAAAAGAAACTGGGACAACATAAAGGTACTTGTAGTGGACATATGGACACAATTCCCCGTAGCTTTGTTGTTTGTAGTGTAACGTGCATGGATAAGTAGACACGTTGGTCCTTGACTAACGGGTCGGACTCTTTAGTCGACCGGTCAACGTTGTCGCTTGCGGAGCGGGAGACACGGGTTCGCGTCCCGGCTATGGCGGTTCCCGGACTGCCCCCCAAATTCGCTACAGTATGAAGTGGACGCGCTCACTTTAAGAGCTCAGGGTGCAGTCATGGTTACGCAGCGCCCATGTTGTTGGGCGGGGCTGGGGAATAAGGAAATAAATAACACGCGTTCATGTAGTCAGATAAGTTCGTCTGTTTTCTCCCATCTTCCACATACTAAACTTTACCGTACTCTGCCAAAGACTAGCAGATAAAAGATATACTACATAATTTATAATCTAACTAACCGTAAACCTGAACAGCGTTTTTAATGCGGAACCAAGGTAAATGGAAATTTAACCCTCGGCCTCATTATTGTAATCATCAGCAACTTTGCTACTGGACTTAAAGTTTTGCACAAAACTGAAGCAAGTAGGGTCCGCGGTGGTGTAGCGGTCTAAGCATCGGCTTTGTGTCGATGCAGCCCACTGGGGACCGGGGTTCTCGCCCTGTTCTCGTCAGATCCGACTATGGCCGGACTCGATGAAGCAGCAATAATTGGCAACGCTGTCTTCGGGAGGGGGCGGAGTCAGCTTGTGTTCGTCACATGAATGCGTCTGCGTGCGTCGGAAAAAGCAGTGGTTCGGCCTGGATTCGCCTTGTCACGGAAGTGGCGAGGCGTCTCCTTCGAGACTACCGGCCGGAGAGATGCAGTTGGCGAACGTTTGAACTAGAATAGGGAATGATTGGCCACTAAATTTGGAGAAAAAGGGAAAAATCATAAAAAAAATCTTTAAAAAAAACTGAAGCAAGTGACAGGTGGGGAGGTGGGGACCAATCGATATCATAAACGTGAAACTGAGGGAGACTCCCTCTATCATTCAAAGCCCAGTCCCTAACCCCACGAAGACCAGAAAAATAATTGTTATATTTTTGACCAGGGCATGTATGACTATCAATGGGTCACACATGTATGTGATGTGTGACCCATTGGATCTGTGTATATGCAGCCGGCTTCCCTGTACAAAAAAAAAAAATGTGTGCGCTCTTACTCAAACACAGACATGGGACGGGGGCACATATGTTAGACTGACGGCTTTATTATTTATTGTGGGAATACATCAGGGAATATTTTACACATTTTACATACATTTTACAAGAGGTTCCAGTCCAAGTCTCAGGTGGCTGAGTTGTGTGTGTGTGCATGTGTGTGTATGCATGTGTGTGTGGGTGGTTGCATGAATGTGTCAGGTATACTATATGCTGTGGTATGTACTGTACATTTCCTTGATAAAATGTGATTTCCCAACAACAGACAGAGCCTCTTTAATCATTCTCTGCACAGCTCTGTCGTCCTCTTGTATATGTGCACAATGTCATGGTCGTACAGAGCTAGGATCTTTTTCTTTCTTTACGTGAGCATTTCCTCTTTCCATTTTACCACCTGCTCCTTCTCCTTTTTTTCCACCTTCTCCAAACTACAACCTCTGTCCTCAGTAAAAAAAAAAAACCTTTCCATAGGCTGGTGAAGGGAGGTGGATTATTGCCATGTAATGCCAAGAGAGATCATCAAACAGCTCTCACTGAGTACAATGTTACCTCTGTAGTGTGCTCAAGGTCTCATTAGCAAACACACATCAGAGTGTCTGCTCTTTCACTTTCTCTAACCTCTCTCTTCCTGGCTCTGGCTTTCTCTCACATGCACACACACACACACACACACACACACACACACACACACACACACACACACACACACACACACACACACACACACCTGCTGACCTGAAATTAAGAATTTGATGAAAGCATGTAGTTCATTCAAGTATCTCACAATGGCATTTCATCAGGGGTTCTTGCTACTTGTCTGTCTTCTTTCATACAAAAAGCTCCAGTAGAACGATGAACTGAAACCTTGGTGGTTGGCCTGACCTGAGTCATTCCTACCATGCAAGGGCTGCACTCTGTCGGAGGAAAGATCCAGCACAGGCCCAGATGTGGCATGTTCCCCCCATCCTAGACCATTTGACTTGAGTGTTGCTCTGATAATGGCTGTTGTCACACAACTCTCTCACAGTGACACTCAGCAGACAACAGACAATACATACTTTTTTTTTTCGATTCATCCCCTTTCCCCCCAATAGTACTTGGCCAATTACCCGACTCTTCTGAGCCTTCCCGGTTGCTGCGCTACCACCTCTGCCGATCCGGGGAGGGCTGCAGACTACCACATGCTTCCTCGGATACATGTGGAGTCGCCAGCCCCTTCTTTTCACCTGACAGTGAGGAGTTTCACCAGGGGGACATAGTGCATGTGAGGATCATGCTATTCCTCCCAGCCCCCCCCCGGGCAGGCACCCCAACTGACCAGAGGAGGCGCTAGTGCAGCGACCAGGACACATACCCACATCCAGCTTCCCACCCGCAGACACTACCAATTGTGTCTCTAGAGATGCCCAACCAAGCTGGAGGTAACACAGGGATTTGAACCGGCGATCCCAGTGTTGGTAGGCAATGGAATAGACCGTCACGGCACCCGAACACCCATACATATATTTTTCAATGATTTTTTTTTTTGCATACGTAACCTTTCATTATGAATTATGTTTGGGCGTTGATAAAGTCTTTAGCGGTCAGAAAATCTGGGCCTTGGTTGTGTAGTGTGATAAGTGCTATGAAGATAAAAACTACAGCTGCATCACCATCCTAGTGAGTGACCAATAGGAGCATGGAACATTACCATCGGTTGATGTAGGTCGTTGTTCCATCATTTAAGCAAACACATAACGTGACTATGGTCTCAGTTCACATCACACATGACAACAGGGATGTGTCAAGATATTACCTTTATTTTCCAGCCACACATTTTGACATACTATGACATACTATTCATAATATTCCTAATCACTTCTATGCAAGTTAACTTGTGTTGAAGCCAGACATCATTGAAACACTGTTGGGCGTCATTTTCAATTTTACAGAGTGGGGCGGCATGGCTCGGGAGGTAGAGCAGGTTGTCCAGTAATCAGAAGGTTCCTGTTTAAATCCTCGGCTCCTCCAGACAGCATGTCGTAGTGTCCTTGAGCAAGACACTGAACACCCAACTGCCTCTGATGAGCAAGTTGGCACCTTGCAATGGCAGGCTCTGCCTTCAGTGTATTGAGGCATGCGTTGTCAAGTGTTTTGAGTGGTTGGTAGACCAGAAAAGTGCAGAACTGTAATTAAGGGAGTTGTTCCTTATCTGATGCGAGGGTGTAAGGACAGGATGTTGTGTTGCTGTAAAGCCCCTTGAGGCAAATTTGTAATTTGTGATATTGGGCTGTGCAAATAAAATTGACTTGACTTGACTTGACTTGACTTGACATACAATGAAGCATAAGCATACAGTCTGTGGGAATCTTAACTGTGGATGTCAGCCTTAAACAGATCGTCCTCGCCCTTCAGCTGGATTTGGAAAAGAGAGACTGTAAAGAAGCAGCTTGATTATATTCAATTAATTAATGAATATTAAAAAAAACATAATGAGGACATAGAAGGAAAAATACAATGTAGGGAGGGATGAATAAAGGAGGGGCCGAAAAGGGTAGCAATGAATGAAAGATTAAAGGAAAGATAGACTGAAGCATGAAAATAAAGAAAACAGGACAGGAGGAAGAAAGGAAGGAATAAATAAGTGCAAAGGGGCGAGGGAGTGGAGGTGTGAAGGTGAACAGGGCTGTGTTGATATTGACAGTTTCTTAGGCCGCCATAGAGCCCACCACTAACAATAGGGGTGGTCTCAACTATGGAGGTGGTCTGCCCTGGATGTTGGGGTGGGGGTACTACAGTCTCCTGTGTGATACATACCAGACTGCCAACAGCCTTGCTGTGTGCAGGTGTAAATAGGGCTAATGAGCCGTCCATGTCCCTGAGGAGCATACCATCATGATCATACTCAAACCTCGTTCTCTCAGTCACTCCCTCATGCACATTTTCATCTGACTGAGTTGCTGCAGCGGCTCCACTGACACTTCATAGGAATCCCATTCTGGACTAATGAAAAGCCCCTTTTTCAATGTAGTACTTGTATTCAACTTAGGCTATGATGCTACTTTGTTTACCTAGACTCTGGGGAGTAAATATGAAAAGATCAAGTGGTTAATGAAACAGTTGGCAGGTTTATTACAGTGCATTCAACATTTCTCTTACAGTATATGAAAATTGAAGAAAACCCCACAATGAAAAGAGCTCTTTTAGCCAAAAATGAAATTTAACAAACTAAAATGCATTTAGCGGCTATCTTTTTCCCCCCTAAATGTCCCGCTACCCGGGAAGGATAATTTGGTGTGTGATGATTATTCCTTATCTTGCACTTTCCTGTGTTGTGTCAATCCTGTATAATAAGCAGCTGGCCACACCACTTCAGGTTTCCCCCAGTATGCTTCACCACTGGGATTGGCTCGCCATCACGTTCCAGCAAAGAGTTAACTCCAAGATACAAATCCGGGGTCATAAAAAAAAATCAATCTGCACGTCCAGTGCGGAATAAATCAGATAAATCATCATACAATCTACTTTTCAAATGAGATCTCATCTACTTCCTCAAACTCAATTACACAACCCCATTGTCTAGGGAGTTTTCTTGTAGTTTTGTAGTATTCCACCAAAAATTAACTTCATGTGGTATCAGTCAAGCAAGACATTGCTCATATAAATTAAACACATTTTCCACATCTCTTATAATTATAACAAAAAGTTATAATCCCTTTAAACAGACTTTAGACTAGCATAACTACATTCAACATGTTATCATGAATACAACCAATAAAAATACATTTGGACACACCGTATACACCTAAAATACTTTGTGTTACTGTTCAAAATACTCCGATTGGTTTTAGTTTAGTCTCACAGAAATTAGCCGAATCGCTCGTATTCTGTTAAGCTAGCAAACTGCTATGCTAATATACTGCTAGTGCAAGCTAATAAGAAAGCTAGTAAGTAGCTAATAAGAAAGCTAGTAATAAGTTTAGTTTAGGTGATTGTTTATTTGACAGGGACAACGCACAATTTTACATTGCACCAGAGTTAGCCGGCAGCTAATTTGCATCTGCAGTCCCTGGGCAGGCAAACAAACAACAATTAATACAGAAGTAAAAACATAACAATACATAAGAAAACTATTGGACAGGCAGGCAAAGAACAATCAAGACAAAATAAAAACATGACAATACATAAGACAGCTAGTAAGAAAAGAAACACAATCTAAATCCCTTGTCATACATGACAAAACAGTTCTAAACCTTCAAGAAACAAGACCGATAGTCTAGTTCAGCTTTATAACTCATTTATGCGCTTTCTTATTTGTCAACCAGAGTTTTTATTTCTGCGGTTCACACGCTTCCCCTTCTGTCTCGATCGGTGGAATCTGGCGCTCACAGGGGGTACACTCTCCCGTTGAGTGTGTTGAGGGATGCCGCTGAGGGTTAACCCTTTAGTACCCATATACTTTTATGAGGCTTACGTCAAACGCTGTAAATCAGACGTATTCTCTCTTTTTGACCATCCTTCGATCATCCATCTTGCTTCCTCATTCTTCCGTTCTCGCTCTCTCTCTCAGTCTCTTTTGCTCTTTCTCTCTCTACCTGTCTCTCCCCGCTCTTTTGCTGTCTCACTCTTTCTCTCTTGGCCTGTTTTGCTCTGTCTGTCCATCTGTCTTTCTCCTTTGCTCTCTCTCTCTTTCTCTCTCTCTCTCTCTCTCTCTCTCTCTCTCTCTCTCTCTCTCTCTCTCTCTCTCTCTCTCTCTCTCTCTCTGTCTAGTGTACATACATGTGTGTGTGTGTGTGTGTGTGTGTGTGTGTGTGTGTGTGTGTGTGTGTGAGACTTCTCCCTCTCCTCTTTTTTGGTGAAAAGAAAATGAAAAGGAAAGTGCAGGCCTGATAAACCAAAAACGAGGGCATATAGCGGGACAGGAAATGACCTGTTAGTTCTAGTGTTTCTACCATTTCCAGCCACACAGTCGCACAAACCCCTTGATTGATTGGCTGATCTCTCATTGCCTAGGGATTGAATTACGTAAGAGAAAGAAGGTGTGACTTTTTATTGTGCCGCCATCTAGGAGGTTATTTGGGGTTGGAAAATGGATTGACTGGGGAAGCATACAAAGGATCTAGTGTTGATGGTCTGATAGGTTTCATACGTTATGATAAGGGGAAGTTGTCTTGTGTTTAAATGTGGCCTTGTATGAGAACAAAATCCAGTGCTAACTCATGCAAAACTGATTATTAATTATTATTATTATAAGTGAAACAGGTTTTAACTATTCTGCTCTCTCTCTCTCTCTCTCTCTCTCTCTCTCTCTCTCTCTCTCTCTCTCTTTCTCTCTCTCTCTCTCTCTCTCTCTCTCTCTCTCTCTCTCTTCTCTCTCTCTCTCTCTCTCTCTCTCTCTCTCTCTCTCTCTCTCTCTCTCTCCCTCTCGTTCACCTTTTTCTCTAGGGACCGTCAGGACCTCCAGGGAAGCCAGGACAGCCAGGCAAGAGAGGTCCTCGGGTGAGTCTGACTACTCTCTCACTTGGGGGATTTAAAAAAAACAAAACTTTTTTTTAAGTGACCTTCTTCTCTTCCACCTCAGCTGGTCAGACTCAAACACCTCCACCCTCATCCACCAAACATCACTTACTAATCTCTAGATACTGCCATCTGTCCCCTGAGAACTCAGCCGGGCGTTTGATCTGTAGATTACTTCTCGTACCTTCATGGTAGAAAAGGTGCCCTTGTCTAACCCACAGTCCATTGAGAGAGAAAGAGAGAGAGAGAGAGAGAGAGAGAGAGAGAGAGAGAGAGAGAGAGAGAGAGAGAGAGAGAGAGAGAGAGAGAGAGAGAGAGAGAGAGAGAGAGAGGGAGGGAGGGAGAGAGCGAGAGAGAGAGAAAGACTATGTGTCTTTGTATGTGTAAATCCACTAGTGCTGTTGGGGCACTTGAAGGCTAAGAGTTTAAACACAAACAAACAACCGCTAATCACCCGCCGGCGTTGGGAGTGGACCTTGCAGAAGATCCGCCCCAGAAAAAGAGAGAAACATAGACAGCGGGTGACTGACAGAAAAAGAGAAGACCTACTGTGTGTCCCTGTCTTGCAGACAAAGTCCTCGACTATTTTATGTAATTACAATAATAACCTGAAGAGCTAAACCACCACCCCCCCATCACTCCAAGCCCCCACCCATCACCCAGCTGACACACATACACGTGTGCGTGCAAACGCATGCACACACACAAATGATCCCTATGCAGTCAGATTGACCATATGCGGCACAGGGTTGTGAGTGTTGACCTCCCACCTCTGAGCATAAACAGGAAGACTCTTATAAAGAGAACCTTTCAAAAGGCTGCCTGTGCCACAGGATGCCTAATAAAAGCACTGTAAACAGACAGAAAGCACATGTCTTCACTGCTCCCTCTTCGTCTGAGTCACTGCTGCAAGCTCCACCGACACTTCATAGGAATCCCATTCTGGTCTAATGAAAAGTCTCTCACTCAGCAGCAGTAAAACGGGCATGGTCTCTCTTTTGGCCATCCTTTAGTCCCCCGCCCCCTCTCCCTCCCTCCCTCCCTCCCTGTCCATTCCCATTCACTTCACTTCAATTCAAATCAGTTTGCTTTATTGGCATGATGAAAACAATACACTTGCATCACCAAAGCACAGTCAATATAAATGAACAATGAACATTAAAATCGAAAAGTTGGGCGTCCGGGTGGCGTGGTGGTCCATTCCGTTGCCTATCAACTCGGGGCTCTCCGGTTCGAATCCCCGTGTTACCTCCGCCTTGGTCGGAGACAATTGGCCGTGTCTGCGGGTGGGAAGCCGGTTGTGGGTGTGTCCTGGCCGCTGCACTAGCGCCTCCTCTGGTCGGTCGGGGCACCTGTTGGGGGGAGGGGCAACTGGGGGGAATAGTGTGATCCTCCTATGTGCTACATCCCCCTGGCGAACCTCCTCACTGTCATGTGAAAAGAAGCGGTTGGCGACTCCACAGTGTCGGAGGAAGCATGTGGTAGTCTGCAGCCCTTCCCGGATCGGAAGAGGGGGTGGAGCAGCGACCGTGACGTCTTGGAAGAGTGGGGTAATTGGGAAGAAAGGGCGGGGGGGGGAAACATTAGCACATTTATGAGCTATTTAGCATTGACCATTTATGGATGATGGTGGGACAACACGGGGAGGAGTACCTGCGCACACAATTCAATGCAGGTTGGTGTTTATAACGAGAAGACTGTGGATAAGTGTGCGCCACACGAGTTTGTTCATACGAAATGTTTTAGGATGGAAGCGACCCCCAGGACACAGCTTCACTGCGGTATGTAAAGGAGAGTTGGTTAGGTTAACACACCTGACAGCCTCCCTCTTGTGCCTGCGCTCCCCTGAGCCGCGCTCCCTCTCTCCGTTTACGGCCCGCACTGCTGCTCCTGCTCCTGGTGGTGTAAATCTGTGAGACTTCACACTTAAGACTGACTGAGACAGGGGAATGGTCTCTGTCTGGCTTGAATTAAAACTATTTGAGTGATATAAACACCCTCGCTGCTTTCTTTAATGTAGATTCATCACGTCAGCCTGGCTCGGGTACCTTTCTTGTTGGGCATGTTACGGCTACAACCTGGAGTAGAGACTTACTTAGGCTTAAATACCCAAACCCAGCTCAGTCTGATCCCAACTGAGTAAGGTTGAGTTCAGATCAAGCACCCAATTAAGTATTTCATAAGCTAGAGCCCAAATAGAGAAGTTTCTTGATGTTGAATTTTTTTTTTTTTTACATTTTGGACCCCCCCCCCCCCCCGCATACACACACACCTTTTGCTCCCCAATTGTATCCAGCCAGTTACCCCACTCTTCTGAGCCGTCCCGGTCGCTGCTCCACCCCCTCTGCCGATCCGGGGAGGGCTGCAGGCTACAACATGCCTCCTCTGATACATGTGGAGTCACCAGCTGCTTCTTTTCACCTGACAGTGAGGAGTTTCACCAGGGGTACGCAGGATCACACTATTTCCCCCCAGTTCCCCCTCCCCACCCAAACAGGCGCCCCAACCAACCAGAGGAGGCGCTAGTGCAGCGACCAGGACACATACCCACATCCGGCTTCCCACCCACAAACACGGCCAATTGTGCCTGAGGTAACACAGGGATTCGAACCGGCAACGGAATAGACTGCCACACGACCTGGATCCCACCCCAGTTATCACCGAGATTGAATTTTTTTGAATTTGCGGTTTGTTTATATATTTTGACAACAGTTAATCTTTCAAAAGAATTTCAACAATCTCTCAACAACCCTTTCAACAACCCTTGAACCCTTGCGAGTAATTTATACATAATAAATACTATAATAATAATAATAATAATAATAATGATAATGTATGAAAATAAAAATCAGGCCATATTATATATACATCAAGTCATCTTGCTGACATATTTTAAATGTTATGCTGGAAAATATCGCTCAATCTAGCCTTCCCAAAACTTATCAAATATTTGGAAATCAGATAAACCCCAGCTGAGCAAGCTTGGTTTCAGTTTCCTCGAGTTTCAGCACAAAATCAAAACCTGAAATACTTTCCAAGCTTTCTAGTGAGAGGAGAGGCCCGATGTGTCATTCTGAAGTGTGTGTGTGTGTGTGTGTGTGTGTGTGTGCGTGCGTGCGTGCGTGCGTGCGTGCGTGCGTGCGTGCGTGCGTGCGTGCGTGCATGTGTGTGTGTGTGTGACCATTTCAAACACTACTCACCAGTAACATGTTCCAGCCAACCACATTGGACTTATTTACATCATGGTGACTCAGACATGGCCTTTGTCTGCCACAGCAAACCATCTGGTGAACTGCCTGTGGCATTGTCGTTGGAAGTGGTTCGTTTGTAAAGGACAGACAATGAAAACATGACTCCTCAGTAAAAAAAGAAGAAGAAGAGGACTGCAGGTTGTAATGCTGATTTACTGAGGGCCTTCCCAAACACACCAGCAGTGTTTGACTGTGACCTCACAGTAATTTCGGTTAACATACACAGTTGCCCACCAACACTCACAGGCAAGTGCATGCAAATATATACATCCCAAATGCACTAATCCCCTCACCATGGGGAACACATTTGTGGCTTTGTTTACAACTCACTTACATAAGGAGAGAGACAGATAGAGAGCACGCCTTTACACTAAAGGTTTTATTAGCTCTAATTGCAGTTGCCATGTGTGTGAGCAAATACCGAGACACGTGTATATAGATAGATAGATAGATAGATAGATAGATAGATAGATAGATAGATAGATAGATAGATAGATAGATAGATAGATAGATAGATATACATACATACATATACATATATATACATACATACATATGTACACATACATGCATACATACATACATACATACACACACACATAGATAGATAGATAGATAGATAGATAGATAGATAGATAGATAGATAGATAGATAGATAGATAGATATACATACATATACATATACATACATACATATGTACACATACATGCATACATACATACATACACACACACATAGATAGATAGATAGATAGATAGATAGATAGATAGATAGATAGATAGATAGATAGATAGATAGATAGATAGACAGATAGACAGATAGATAGATAGATAGATAGATAGATAGATAGATAGATAGATAGATAGATAGATAGATAGATAGATAGATTGATAGATAGATAGATAGATAGATAGATAGATAGATAGATAGATAGATAGATAGATAGATAGATAGATAGATAGATAGATAGATGAAATTAGGTATGGTCTCACTTTGTTAGAAGATATTCTCTCATTGATTGCTGAAATAATCAACTGAGAATCCAGTTTTATGCTGCAGATTTAGTATAACCCCACCCCCACCCCCACCCCATATATGAGGATGTTGTATGCTGATATATACGTATATATAGCCTGAGAAGAGTAAATAAGCAGGAACACTATGAATTACTTCGGTGACTTGCTATGGCTTGTTCGTCAACTTATCCTTCGTTTCACATGGGAAACTGCATTCACAGGATCTTGTCACTGACAGAGTAACGGTAGTTACACTTCAGTCTGTGATTTGGTGTGACCTTCCATAGCCTCGGATCCCAGGATGCCTGTATGATGCCACACAGAGCACCATTGAACGAACACACTAAGCCTCTCCCATGAACCTTGACCTTTGATCCCACACACGTCAGTGTGAGACGCCATTGCGAGGGTGATTACGGGCCATACAAAGGTGGTTGGTGATGGCTGGTGTGTTTTACTGCTCTGAGGCTGTTTGAGTTCTTCAGAGTATGTCTCTTGGTGTTTTATTAAGGGAAGATGTAGTGGCTCTAATGCGACCCTATATCTAAGGACCCTATCTATATCTACATTTCTCTGTATCTGCAGTATATCTATCTATCTATCTATCTATCTATCTATCTATCTATCTATCTATCTATCTATCTATCTATCTATCTATCTATCTATCTATCTATCTATCTATCTATCTATATGTGTGTGTGTGTGTGTGTGTGTATCTATACTTATGCATATACTATATATACATTTATTTATTTATTTTGCCCGTAAGGACACACCCCCTCACTTGTCTGACTGATGTACTTCGTTGTGTTACAATAAACTTTTTCTGGGTGAAAATCTGTGTCATCCATATTTCCCACCAAACGTTCTTCAGTCACTAAGCTTAACTACCCCACATTGGCTCACTTAGACTTAGCGCTAATTCAGATCAGATGGTCCCTGTTAACGGCTCATACCTGCAGCATTAGTAGACCTTTCACTGGGGAGGATGCCAAAGTAAAGTGCTAAAAGCAGTAGTATATATAAAAAGACTTTAAATACGTACAAAAGTTCTGATTGGCTGTCTGCTCCATCTGTATCCCACCGAGGACGGTGTGTTTGGTTGTTTTGGTAACAGAATCATGACACATGAGCATTTTAAGGGTCTGTGTAGTCTCCAAGTGTAAGCTGTGTGTATGGATCGTTCTCCTGTGGAATATAATTGTATGCTCCAAGATATTAAGAATACGGACACTGTTTCGAGTCACTGTTTTTGCAGTCTCCCATTGGGCTGATGTGATGCATGGTACAAGGGCATCCAGTTGGCTTAGCTGATGAAAATTACAGCCATTTGGGCTGAATTCTGAAATTCTGATGAGACCCATTAAAGTAAGTCAGTCAAATCCTCCATATATATATATATATATATAAATCCAGTGAGTCAAGTAAATTCTTTATGAGACAGTACAAGCCTGTTTCATGCCATAAGCAATCATCAGCTGAACCTACTTGGGAAAGAACATACCATTCACTTCCTCGTCATGCACATCACGTGCACAACGTCCAATGGGGAAGGGAGAGCTGCGACATTCAAAATTTCAAAAACACGTGATTGCTAACGGCCCAGTGCAGGACGGGGTATTTGTTTATTGGCCCTGGTTTATTTGTAATTACAAAGTAGGTGCTTATATCTATGTCTGCAACTGCTGGCCAGCTCATTCCTGTTATTATTATTATATATGTATATATATATATATATATATATATATATACACACATACATACATACACACACACACACACACACATATATATATATATATACACCAGTGTTGTAGTCGAGTCACTAAACCTCGAGTCCGAGTCGAGTCTCGAGTCCCCAGTGTTCGAGTCCGAGTCCGAGTCACCAAAGAAAAGTCGCGTCGAGTCCGAGTCGAGTCCCCATTACCTGAGTCCGAGTCAAGTCCCTATTACCCTAGTCCGAGTCCGAGTCATCAAGGTTGAGTCTGAGTCGAGTTCAAAGATGGCTCCAGTGATCCACTCGGGCACAGTCAAAGATCTGACATACAAATAAAAAAGGTCTACATTAAACAAAAATGACACAGCTGTCACCATTTCAAAGGGAGTTTATTTACTTTGTGACACGATAGCCAAACAAATGCACACCCACACACTCGCACACATGCACGCGCAAGCATGCGCGCACACACACATTTTTAGAACAGTCTGAATTTCTTTGACATTCTGAACACTGGATGTGCTTCAAAACACATTTGATAGCTGTGAATAGCATGCTATTAGCAAATGGTGGAAACAGTATACAGAAGTAAGTTCCACAGCATACAATACATTCATAAAAACTAGTCAAAAGACATTGTCTCTCAGGAATAGTTAGGAACAAAAGGCTGGTGGCACTAGTTTTAAGCATACACGTCTCATTTCAAAAACATAAGATCTGACAGCATGGAACTACTCAACCTTGCACGGTGAGGCCTCATCAAAATGCCTCCATGACTAAATACCCTTTCAATGGGTGCACTGGAGGTAGGGATAGAGAATACCTGTGTGGCAATCTGATAGAGGGTAGGGAATTTGGATTTGTTTTGCTGCCAAAACCTGAGGCACGGGACTGAGTCAGAGTCCTGCTCAGCGATCAAGTTGAGGTATGCAGTCAACTGAGCCTGGCCAGACGGCTTCTTCTCGGTGGAGGAGGGAGTCCTCCTATAGTGGGAGAACATTCTCAACTGCTTCTCAGGAGGAGACTCTGAAAGTTCACCTTCCCCTGGTCCTGTTGCTTCCGCTGCATCTGCTGTTGATACCGCTTGCTTGTCACCCTCTGCCTTTATATACTCTGAAATGAGAGGGGGCATGGGGGACTCATTACAAATATGTTATTGACTAGGCCTACATGACAAATGACACGCCTATGTGCTTTATTGTAACACCTTCAATGATATAAACATCACAACAATCAAATAGTTAATCACTTAACTAACGTTAATCAAAACATTTCTCACCTTTGATCTCAGTCTTCAGCACATCTTTGACGTCACTGTCCAGCTGCACATCATGTTCTAGCCGCTGGAAGCCAAATGCTGGGTCCAACACAGATGCTATGAAGTAGGCATTGGTGAAAGGAAATTTGGTGGGGCCTCTTCCTTCAGCCGGCTCACATCCTGGTATCTTGACTGCACTGAAAACCTCTGCAAACCTTGTTTTCAAGGAGCTCTCCAGAGCTCTCACCAGAGGCCCACAGTATCTGGCTTTTCCTCTTATTTCCTGTAGGTAACAGCGCAGAGTGAGGACACAGGGCACAATCACACTGACGGTGACAGTAGTCTCACCCTGAGTTAGGTTGGTTGCCTCTAAGAACGGATCAAGAACTTCGATCAGTTCTTTAAGCTGAGCATACTCTCGCGGGGATAAGATAAGGCTTTTGTGCCCCACTGATTCCAACACACTGGACAGCTTTTGCATGTCTAAATGCACATAAGCCTTCACCTGCTTCAGAGTGGAATTCCATCGTGTGGCATTCGCTGTTGGAATTGTTGCATCACCAGAACACGCTTCAAAGCAGTCTTTAAACGAGGTGCCACTGTGGAGGAGGTTGGCTGCACGGGATAGCTTTGCTAGGGTGCTTGACAGCCCACTGGTGTCTTTCAGACCATCTTTTATGACCAACTGCAGTGAATGTGTGAAGCATGATAGTCTCTGCATCTTACAGTTCTCAGCCAAAGTGTCATTGACTGTCTGTTGATCTTCTGGCATCAGGTCTTGCCATATTTCATCATCGTCCTCAAATGTGCTGGGATCATGAGCTTCAGCATCACAAGGATCCTCTAGGGGAAAGCTGGCCTGGAAAGCTTTTCTCATGTTGGATGCATTGTCAGTTATGACAAAGTTGATCTTGTCCTTAATCAGGTATTCTTCAGCACAGCATTCAAACATCATTGCAATCTTCTCTCCTGAGTGTTTCCCATGCACTGTTTTGCAGGAAAGAAGATATGACTGAAGGCTGAGTTCCTGTTTTTTTTATCCATTGCCACTGTGTGTGCTGTCACTCCAAGGAATGACTGCATCTTTCGATCACTCCAAATGTCTGTGGTAACAGCAACACTCGATGCTTCTGCCAGCTGGTTCTTTATCTGTTCTTTCTTGACTTCCAACATTCCTGGAATGGTCACAGAGGAAATTGTGGATCTTGCTATGGGCCGGTACTGAGGGTCCAGGACATGCAGGAAGTGCTTGAAGTCCTCGTTGTCAACAATGGAGAGTGGCAAGCAGCACTTAATGATTAGATCTTTTACAAGGGCATCACTTATTGCCTTCTGACGTGGATGTTTGAGGTCGTACATCCTTTGCTGTCCATCATTTAAAAATGATGTGATAGTCTTCTGACCTGGAGCAGCTGGCATCACATCTGAAGCAGTGGAGGCACGGTATTCTTGGAACCTAGGGGAAGATAGGATACACACTTTAGCTTGCTGATGCCAAACTGTTTCAAGTAATCTTTCTCACAGCAAAAAATGTGTAACGTTATAGCTATAACAATATGCAATAACAATACAAATGTTACACATTATACACATAGTGGTTTGAACCATAACCAGTTAAGTTACATATTTAGTTATCTATATAACTAACATTACCATATTAGTAGATTAACTAATGTAAACTAGCTGGATAAATGAAAAGTATGAGAAAAGATACATAATTTATGAGACTAACAGGACAGGGATTAATTAGCAAAACCCAGTCATTTAATTATTGATTTAAGTATGTTACATGCTACCTAGCTGAGCTTTAACTCTCTATCCTCCGTGAGTCTGTATGTTTATTCTGTATGGGTCAGGGAGGGTGTGATTTTGTTAGAAGACAGAGCCAGTTCATAGTACTGTTCAAAAGCTACGTCGCGCGTGTCTATTTTTAGAATTTGGCACACCCAATGCTGCATATATGCAAAGAAAAATATCCCCATATTTACAGTAGCCTATGCGGTGTCACCAATCACGATACGGTTCGGTAGTTTTCGGTACATCGGGGGGGGGGGATGCCACATCCGTCAAATCTTGTACCGTCTCCAGCTCTCAAGAAAACCAGTGGCGGCATCCACATTAGCTTTCTTCAATTAGTCCATTTAGCGAGTGATAGCCTACAATTATTTTTATTTGCATGTAAAGTTGTGCACATTTTATCAACATTATTTGTGGATGCATATAGGCTAGACTTCTTCCTTCTCCGCACTTGGAGAATATTCATGGCGGAGATCTGCAATGTGCGGATTTGTCATTGCTAGTTAAGATTAATGCTAACACGGTAGTTCAGAGTGGTGTGTTTTTTCCGTTAAGTGTATGCTACTTGGTAATTAGCTAAATGATAAATAAGAAAAATCAGTTTTAATCTCCCTATAACACGAAGACGCTGCGTGTTACTTACCAACTCATCATTAGTGAGATCGATGGCACGCTCGTACCGAAAGCGAACCGTACTGTGACTTTTCTGTGCAATGCTGCATTAGCATTCTAACAGTAACGTTACTTAACTTACCTATACAATTTCACTTGGTTCTAGTGATATGATATACCCGCCATACCACCGAACCCAACGGTTCTAGTGACATGATATACCCGCCACACGACCCAACCCAACGGTTCTAGTGATATGATATACCCGCCACACGACCTGACCCAACATCTTGGACCAGTGGTTGAGTTACTTCAGAGGCTATTGTTACCGTAGCTAGATGGCTAGCTAGCTAACGTTAACTGATCACCAACCATATCATCAGCTGACTGCATATCACTTACTTTTCTGGGTGCATCCTTGACAGATGTCTGTTGAAGTTTGAGGTTGTCCCGGTCTTCTCCTCAATAGTTCGTTTACATATCGAACATCTAGCAGTGATCTTGCTGGAATTTGTTGTAAAATCTGTGCAAGCAAAGCGCACAATTCGGGGCGTCTCTTTAGGCATCTTCGCGCTACTGAACATGACGGTATGCACGCCACGTGAATCCGCATGTAGGTGGAACACACGTGCCTGCCCTTACACGAAATTGAATAATGTTACAGTATTAATATAGCTATCAATATATTTTAATAGGGCCTATTATTTAAAAAAAATCTAACAAAAACAGTCTTTATCAATTAAAAAGTCACGAGTCCGGGTCTCCAACTTCCGAGTCCGAATGCAGTAAATTCGCGAGTCCGAGTCCAAGTCCGAGTCATCAGTGCTCAAGTCCAAGTCGAGTCACGAGTCATGAAAATCAGGACTCGAGTCGGACTCGAGTCCGAGTCCTGGACTCGAGTACTACAACACTGATATACACGTATATATAGACAGTTGATGATTGCTTATGGCGTGAAACAGGCTTGTACTGTCTCATAAAGAATTTACTTGACTATTATTTTGCTCCTTATTTGTTGAGCACTTTCCCTACTGTCGAGTGTTTCTTTTAAAAAAGTTATATACATTTTTTTTTTTATTGTTTGGTACCGCTGGGGAGTTGCACTTAATTTTGTTGTACAGCTGTGCAATGACAAATAAAGGCATTCATTCATTAATTTATTAATTCATGCAGCAGAGATCTCTCCTATGCCTCATATCCTTACAATTAATGTCTCTGCATATAACTGCATCTTTAAGTAAATTTATATTACGCAAGGTTTCATCTGTATGGGCATGATAGGCTAAGATGTCCTCTATTGTAAGAGTTGACCAGTCCAACCTCCCTGCATTGTCACCATCTCCATTACTAGATAGCACAGGTATATATATATATAATCTTCCCTTTACTTTATGTAGTACTAGAATATACCCTCACAGGGTACCGATGGAAACTATAAAGTCCGCTGTGGCGACCTCTGAGAAACAGGGAACAAGCTAAAAGAAGAAGAAGGCACTACTTTATGTAGTACTAGAATGCAAATTTGACCCAGTGTCTGACTTTAGGTAGGTCTGTCTGGCCGCACCAGTCTGCTAGTTTGTTAGGGGGTGGTAAAGCATGCCGAGGCAGACATCACGATGAACAGTGAAGTCTTTTCCTGAGTCGCTGGGGCTAATTTTCCTCTCTGTCTTGGATCAGTGTAATCTCTAATTAAGAAAAAGTCTGGGATTTTCACATGCTCATTTCATT
The DNA here is from genome assembly GCF_029633865.1 of Lampris incognitus. Lineage (NCBI taxonomy): Eukaryota > Metazoa > Chordata > Actinopteri > Lampriformes > Lampridae > Lampris > Lampris incognitus. Next base: position 16,308,433 of record NC_079222.1, on the reverse strand, counting down.
TTATGTTTGTTAATCAGGATTGCCCCTTTGGCTGTCATTTGGCACAGCATCAAACAATGTGTGTTTTTTTTCACTCTTTATATGTCGGTTGTATAGATTCAAACTGCCTTTATGAGGTGGTGTTTAAAGTCAGACTATGTTTACAGCACAGCCCATTAAATAAACTGCTCTGAAATATTCAGTGTGGGAATCTCAGCCGGTGAAGGATGCCATGCATGCACAAGCCACATTTAAAACCAAGTGTATAGTTTCCCCGTGTTTAGGTTGCACATATGTGCAGATGTGCAATTTTAAGATGGTTCAAAAATGGGTATCTATATACCCCACAATGGAAAATATGCATGTTGCCATACCATGAAACATTAGAAGCTGTTTTATGTTTACATTTTGACCATTTAGTTTCAATTTAGAATCAGTGCTTATTGCATAGAGGTAGCAGCATTATTACCACAATAACCACAGTAACGCCCTGCATTGCTCGAAGAGGTTTGCTGGTTTCTGGTTTAATATCCAGCCTGCTGCATGTGCATGCCCCACCCTGGCTTTCCCTAATTAGACACCTGTTTTGTGAGGCAGGGAGACATGACAGACAGCATGACATGCCATTGCTAACAGGAACACAGTACATAATCTTGGTGCCAACAGTGCTTCACAGTATACTGCCCAAACTGCGGTAAACCACAGGTTTGATTTTAAAGCATGTAATTTAAAAAATACCTAGTTTGTTGAAGATTAGCCAAGGCAAAGCAGCTTCCCTTCTTCACTGTCAAATAAGAGCTAAACAGGAAATGGCAGTTGGATGATGGATTTAGGCAGGGTTAGAGCGAGTGGGATAAAATATCTAAAATAGATAAAGTAAATAAAATATAATAGAAATAGAAATATAACTACATGAAAATATATAAAATGTATAGAATATAAAAATGTAAAAAACATACAAGATGTATAAAATATATGAAATATATAAAATAGAAAAAATATATACAATATAGTGGTTGTGTCAGAAAGAATGTCCTTCATGACACAACCACTAACCCTTTGAACCCCCTATTTTATATATTTTATATATTTTTTATTTCATATATTTTATATATTTTATACAATATATGAAATATAAAAATATATAAACTATAGAATATAAAATATATAGAATATATAAAATAGGAGGTCCATAGGGTTAGTGGTTGTGTCAGGAAGGGCATCTAATATAAAATTTGCCAAATCACGATGTGGATTGACAAGATCATACCAGATCAGTCATGTCCCGGGTTGACAACAGCCGCCGCTGGTGCTGTGCCCTAACATGGAACCGATGGAAACTATAAAATCCACTGTGGCGACCCCTGAAAAACAGGGAACAAGCCGAACGAAGAAGATGAAGAAGAAGAAGAACAACAACAACAACGACGGCAGCGGCGGTGACGACGACGACGACAAGAACAAGAAAAACAAGAACAAGAAGAACAAGAATAGTGAGCCGGATAAAATAGGTGAGGTAGTAAAAAGTTTGAGAATCCTCAAAATGAAAATATCATATATGCAAAGCGTTCAAAAGTGCTTCGAGTTTCACAAATCCGTTTTATGATTTGTGGGGGTATGCTATTTAGAGCTTCAGGAAAGGATCCCAATGTGTCTAATGTTTTGGTATAAAGCATGCATTCTCTGAAACAAATTCTGTGAAACACATTAGGAACAACAAACCCCCTCTCTAGACACCCTTAGATATCTCCTGGTTTTCTGTGAAAAGCACCTTCTGCCGCAATCTCAGCAAATGAATCAGACGTGACGGTCATCAAAGGGCTGGTGCACAGCATAATGTCTACATATATGTTGTCATGTCTGCTGCAGGGTGGTATGTCTGTGTTTTTCAACTTTGTTCAGCGTGCTCCTTTTAATGTGTGTGTGTAACCCAACCCAAACCCCAAATGACTTCTTGTCAGAAGGATAAACAGAGCTACTTGACTCCGTTTTAGACTACTGTGTTTTTTAATGCTGTGGTCTAATTCCCTGATGCATGGTCAATAATCAAAAGAAGGTTGAATCAGTTCATCTGGATACAGCGTTTATTGACAGATACATTTCATCACCATAACCATGAAATGTATCCGTCAATAAACGTGGTATCCAGATGAACTGATTCAACCTTCTTTGATGTGGCCCAATTCGCTATCGAGTTGATTTGCTTAAATGCTTTGCCTCATCCCACTGAAAGTAGCCGACCTGACTCCAGAAGCAGTTGGGACTTCTTTTCTTTTCTTTTTTCTTTTTTTTTTTATTTCTTGTGATGAAATGTGTTTGTCAATAAACGTTGTATCCAGATGAAATGAGTCAACCTTCTTTGATGTGGCCTAATTTGCTAACGAGTTGATTTGCTTAAATGCTTTGCCTCATCTCAATGAAAGTAGCTGACCTGACTCCAAAAGCAGTTGGGACTTCTTCTTTTTTTTTACTTTCTTGTCCTTTGACCTTGCAAGGGGGTAAGTGAGGGGCCTTGGGGTGTCCTGCCACGTGGAGGGCATGCTTGGGGTCAGGAACCAGTAGGAAAAAGTTCATTTGGAGGAAGGTGAGGTTAAGGGAACACTTCAGGCAGAAGTCTCTGTCCCTTTTTTCTACCACATGGAGAGGGACCGAGAGATAGCGAGAGAGAGACTGACAGAGAGCGAGAGAGAGAGACAGACAGAGAGTGAGAGAAAGAGAGAGACGGAGACAGAGAGAGAGACGGACAGAGAGTGAGAGAAAGAGAGAGACGGAGACAGAGAGAGAGACGGACAGAGAGAGCGAGAGAGACAGACAGATAGGCACAGAGAGAAAGCGAGTGGCAGTTACGGATAGCTAGAGAGTGAGAAAGAGAGGGAGGAGAGCTGCCATACATAGTGCAGTAAAAGAAGGGCCCAGTGCCTCATTATCACCTCTGTGCTGCTGTGTGTAGATGAGTTGGGGCTTGTGATTTATACTGCAGGACTGTCAGGGTGGATTCACTCAGCTCCTCAGTAAAACTTCCCTCACTCTCCAAGGTTTTCTGCTAACCATTCCCATGGGGGGGGCTGGTGGTTGGGGCGAGGTGGTTCACATTACCAGTACGCTGCTACTGTAGCCCAAGGTTTGTTTGCTTTCAGACACAGTTGTGTTAATTTCCTCAGCAACAGCCTATGTGAAAAGAAAGACACATCATACGAACGCCAGAGGGATTTATAATGTTTTGATATGAGATCCCCTGCATTACACTTTAAGATGCTCAGCAAAAATGTGAACCTGTGTGTGTGTGTGGGGGGGGTATGTGTGTGGTCTGTTGTAGTGTGTGTGTGTGTGTGTGTGTTTTGGTGGTGGTGTATGGGGGGGGTGGGCAATAGACGGCCGGAAAACCACATCCATATGGTAGTGCCCCTCCACTCCAGCTCTTGCACAGAGCCCCATTTTCCACAAGCCTCTACCCCCAACAGCAACCCCAAATATCGAGCCAGCTCACACTCACAGCTGATGTATAGGAAAATTGGGTTAGACTGAGGTACTCCAGACAACCTTGGCCCCCACCCCCCGGTCTGACTCGCAGTACTCAGCCGCAGTCTGTCCCAGATCCATGCCAATATGAAGATTGATTAGGATCCTGATCATTATTTGATTAAGTTTTTCCCTCTTTCTGACTTTTCCACAGGGTGCCCCTGGTCCGCATGGCAACCCTGGCCGACCTGGTCCAGTCGGGCTCAAGGTACGTTCCACATACGCTCCCTCGCAGTCAAATTTATGGTCACACATGAGAGCCACTACATTATTTTTCCACATTAAACACCAATTAATTGTTCATGTACCTTGCCTGTGCCGCTACTTTTATGAGCAGTTTATAGCGTTGTCTTGCTGCTAGCTTGAATGACATTATTTTGATAATACTTTACATTTTCTGTGACTTTTTTATTTTATTTGCTTCTATTTTAACTTCCTATTAGCTGGACTCTATAAAGATCAGTAGTAGAGTTTTATTGATGGAGAGTCAGGGGGCATCCAGGTTCGTGATAGTCCATTCACAACTGGTGGACTTAGACGGCCTGGGTCACAGCACCCGACGTTGATGGCCTGCATCATCCCGGCATGTTTGCTCCTGAGGTCAATGTCCCGATCCTGCAGTGTGTCTTAATTTCAGCAGGAGATACTCTGGCAGAAGTTTCATTTTAGCCCCCTATGTAGGCAAAACGTACACTTGCAATGGGACTTCTTCATAGTGTCTGTGTGCGGATGTGAATGTGCAGTTGTAGGCATGCACACCCGAGCACACACTCGTGTAAAACTCCAGGACGCATGTCACAGCTTCCGCTTTAACCCAGGAGGGGGGGTGGGGGTGGGGAGGTGCTAACAAAACACCAGGGTGTTCAAAGTCATTCATCAAACCTCCAAAGAAAGAAATTGTCACTGGAATGCGAAAAGCTGAAATAAAACTGTCTTGTTTTAACATGTGGACGAAGAATGACCTCGGCCAATACAAATCATTGGTGCCCCTAATCTTGGCGTCTGCACTGACTGCACCCCTCAGCAAACACCGCTGACCTGTTGCAGCGTACACCAGCATGTTCTTGTAGTCTGAACAGAGCTCTATACAAAGCTCCTGAACAGAAGTGCAGCCTATGGTAAAAGTCTTCATGAAATGGCCTCATATTTAAGACAATCGTTCAGCTGAACCTCTGAACCAGCTGAATCGGACATAATAAATTGTCCCTAGGTGTGAATGTGTCTGCCCTGCGATGGACTGGTGACCTGTTCGGGGTGCTTCCCCACCTTCCGCCCAGTGAATCCTGGGATAGGCTCCAGCATACCGTGACCCTAATTAGGATAAGCAGCTTGGAAAATTGATGGATGGAAGTTCAGCTGATTTCAGAATCAGAATCATATTTATGGGGTGTCCGGGTGGCATTGCGGTCTGCTCCATTGCCTACCAACATGGGGATCGCCGGTTCGAATCCCCGTGTTACCTCCGGCTTGGTCGGGCGTCCCTACAGACACAATTGGCCGTTTCTGCAAGTGGGAAGCCGGATGTGGGTATGTGTCCTGGTCACTGCACTATTGCCTCCTCTGGTCGGCCAGGGTGCCTGTTCAGGGGAGGAGGGGGGAACTTTGGGGGAATAGTGTGATCCTCCCACGTGCTACGTCCCCCTGGTGAAACTCCTCACTGTCAGGTGAAAAGAAGCAGCCGGCAGCTCCACATGGATCGGAGGAGGCGTGTGGTAGTCTGCAGCCCTCCTCAGCTCGGCAGAGGGGGTGGAGCAGCGAGCTGGACCGCTCGGGAGAGTGGGGTAATTGGCCAAATACAATTGGGGAGAAAAAGGGGGAAAAATCCAATAAAACAGAAAAACGTTTTAGTGAAAAGTCTTCATATTTAAGATGATTGTTCAGCTGATTTCAGAATCAGAATCAGAATCAGAATTGTGTTTATTGGCCATGTAGGTTTGCACATACATAGAATGTGACTCTGGTTTCGTGGCTCTCACAGTGTATTTAACATAGAATAACAACACTACAACACAACAATCTTCAGATATATACACAAGTATTGACTATACACAGGTGAAATAAGAGGTGAAGAGAGCGCAGAACCGAGGCGACCGTCCGCGGCACCGTCTTGATGACGTAGGTAGTCCAGGCACACTGCTCAGGCTAATACGGTGCTCACGGCAGTAGCCTTGCCCTCCACACTTTGTTGAAGAACAAACACGCTTGTGTTTTTTCTTTGTCCTTCTGAAATTATTTCTGCTTGTCCTTCTGAAATTATTTGTATTGTTCCTTTTTTTATATTGCTCTCATCTGTTCACATTTGGCCTTTCCCCTTTCTTTTCTGACTTCTATTATGGCCCATCGGTAATCTTGGAGGGGCTCAACCGGTCTTCCACACGTGTCTGATTTATTTGAACGCTTATTTGGTGAAAAGCATGTAATCCGTTTTCACCACCAGCGGTCAGCGTTATGAGGATGTTAATACAACCTATAACTCTTTTAAAGATGGGTATATTTTTTTTAACCGAACCACATTCAGGGGATCGAAAGAAACCTTAATTGGTCAGCCATTTTGGCAATTACGCTATGAAAGACAGAGGTGTTGAACAAAGAGACCTGCAGGCCCTCGGCCAAGGCCTCTTCAATAATGAGCTCGGCCTCACATGTTAACATCGCTTCTTGGCACCGTCCACAGATTTCATCCTTGTAAAGGGAACTTAACGGGGCCTCCTATTTAGCATGATGTCAGTTATCTTGTACAGAATATTGAGGCAAACAAACAAAACACACATTCCCGAGGCATGAATGGGCGGTAATGGAATAGTGTTAATGAGAAGAAAGCGGAGTGGCCATGAGGCCAAACATCTGAAACCTGTCTTGGTGGATGAACACGCCATGTTTTCGGGGGTGTTGTGTTGCGTGGCTGCCTCCGCGGTTGCAGGTGTGTTGCGAGAACGCTTCCAGCGCGTTTGAAGTCCAGGGGTGCACCTCGCTCTTTGCTCTTTCATCGTGTATAGATGAAGAAAACTTGTAAATGGCGGGGGTCCCGGGGGGAGGGGGGGGAGTCGCCGTGCTTGGTTTAATTTTCCCGACCCGCGGCTTTGATGTGCAGGAGCCCCGTTATTGTTCCCTCTTGACAATGAGGCCTGCTGTATATGGCTGGAGCCTCACCGAAATTCACATACAACGCCGCAACAGGGAGGAACATCTGCAGGATTAGTCCTGCGGCTCCCAGTAAAGCCACTTTACTCTGAAAGTCTGTCACTCAGTCAGTTCTCCCCCCCCCTTTTTTTTTTTACAGTTTCGGTTGTTTGCACTTTTGACAACCTTTCTTGTAGTGTGCTTGTAAGATGTTGACCTGTGAAATTAGATATTTAAGCAGTCTAACGTGAGATAAAAGCCACCATTACAGGCATCCGGGTACTGTAGCGGTCTATTCCGTTGCTTACCAACAAGGGGATCGCTGGTTCGAATCCCCGCGTTACCTCCGGCTTGGTTGGGCGTCCCTACAGACACAATTGGCCATGTCTGCTAGATGTGGGTATGTGTCCTAGTCGCTGCGCTAGTGCCTCCTCTAGTCAGTCTGAGTGCCTGTTCGGGGGGGAGGGGGAACTGGGGGGAATAGCGTGATCCTCCTACGTGCTATGTCCTCCTGGTGAAACTCCTCACTGTCAGGTGAAAAGAAGCAGCTGGCGACTCCACATGTACCAGAGGAGGCATGTGGTAGTCTGCAGCCCTCCCCGGGTCGGCAGAGGGGGTGGAGCAGAGATTGGGATGGCTCAGAAGAGTGAGGTATTGGGGAAAAAAAGGGGGAAAATCCCCCCCCCCCAACAAAGAAGCCACCATCACAATAAATGTATTATTTAATACACTGAATGATTTCAATTCATTTCCAGCATTGTTAAATCTGCCTTTATGTTTGTGTTCTTGTCAGGGGAGGAAAGGAGACCCTGGCATCTCACCTGGACCGGCCCCCAAAGGAGAAAAGGTATCCCACTTTTTACGTGACACAGAGCATTTGATTCTCGATTATTATACTATTTCATATTTGTCCTAGAACTTGTTAATTCACTACCAGTCCTTCATATCGCCGCTTTCTTTTTTATCAGGGAGACTCAGGGATTATTGGGCCGGTCGGATTGCTCGGCCAAACAGGTCGAAAGGTAAGGCAATACCCCCATAACTTCCCCGTTTTGTCCCTGCAGTGTGTTCCTGGTGTAATGAAATGTCAGGTCCTTAAATACGAGCCTTGAGGAGCTCCTGTCCTGCTGTAATGGTTGCTTGGTCCGGGCCAGTCGAACGGTCCGAGCCAAACAAGCACAGTGCTCATCAGAGAGACTGAGGAGGCGTTTGAGAGGAAGAGGATTATGCTGTTGAAGAAAAGAGGATGTGACTGGGAGGGAAGGAGCACAAGGAAGTTATATACTTCCCATTTGACAGTGTCCCATGGATTAGTGAGGATCCGAGGTAATTCATGGCTGCAGAGCAGCGACTCGGAACATCGTTCAGTCAGACAAAGGTGGAACATAAATAACGTTTAAATAAAGCTGTGAATGTTTGTCTGCATGTGGACAAGTCTGCATGCGTGAATGTATTTGTGTGCCTGGGATTGTATTTGTGTGTCTGTGTCTGTGTCTGTGTCTTTGCATGTGTGCATGCGTTTGTGTGTGTGCGTGTGTGTGTGTGTGTCTTTGCATGTGTGAATGTGTGTGTGCGTCTTTGCATGTGTGCATGTGTGTGTGTCTTTTCATGTGTGCATGCGTTTGTTTGTGTGTGTGTGTGTGTGTGTGTGTGTGTGTGTGTGTGCATGCGTTTGTGTGTGTGTGTCTGTATCTTGTCTTTGCATGTGTGTGTGTGTGTGTGTGTGTCTTTGCATGTGTGCATGTGTTTGTGTGCGTGTGTGTGTGTGTGTCTGCATCTGTGTCTTCGCATGTGTCCGTGTGTGTGTATGTCTTTGCATGTGTGCATGTGTTTGTGTGTGTGTGTGTGTCTGCATCTTTGTCTTTGCATGTGTCCGTGTGTGTGTGTCTTTGCATGTGTGCATGTGTTTGTGTGTGTGTGTGTGTGTGTGTCTGTATCTGTGTCTTTGCATGTGTCCGTGCATGTGTATGTCTTTGCATGTGTGCATGTGTTTGTGTGTGTGTGTGTGTGTCTGTATCTGTGTCTTTGCATGTGTGCATGTGTTTGTGTGTGTGTGTGTGTGTGTGTGTGCATCTGTGTCTTTGCATGTGTGCATGTGTGTGTGTGTGTGTGTGTGTGTGTGTGTCTGTGTATGCGCGTGTGTCTTTGGCTGTGTGCATCATTGCGTCTGTGTGTATTTGTGTGTGCTTGTGTACATGTGTGTTGTGTGTATTCCTATATGATCCACATGGTTTCCTGTGCGGGTAAGAGGACTCGGACATATCTGGCGGCGTGCCCTGTGGCGAGGCCGGCAGCTTCATTCAGCAGACACGTCAGCTCGACACAACGCAGGAACGCCGTTGTCGAAGCCACCGTCCGCTTGGCACATGTGCGCCGCTGTGGCGTTAGTGAAACCCACTGTTTGGCTGTGGCCACAGGATCAGATGGAGACACGTAATAGACCACAGTCCTCGTACTGTAGGCAGACCACACAAACAGCTCGGTGCAGCTCAACCGTTCACATCAAAATAAGCCACCGACAGATTACGAGATGGAGCGGGCCGTGCAGGAGGACCGGGGAGGGATGCGGGCGTAGCGGGTGTAGGGTGGGGTGAGCGGAGCTGAATAGAGGTGTAAAGTGGTTCTGCATGTTTCTTTGTCTCCCACAGCCGCGGTGCTGTGTAACAGTGTGTTAGACCCTATCTGGATAACTGCCCTGAGCCAAACATGTGGCTTTTGTTAAGGGTGTGTGTGTGTGTGTGTGTGTCTCTCTCTCTCTCTCTCTGTCTTCCCCTCTGTCTTCCTCTCTCTCCTGCTCCCTCGGTCTTGTTCCTCTTTCACTCAGTCTGTCACTCTTTCTCACACACACAAAACACACTCGGCAACACAATGGAAAATGTAAAGCTGGTGGAAAGAAATTCACGGCCTTGTTGGGTTTGTACCAAATGAGTCTTGGCAGTGATAAGTGGGCCTATCCCAGTGCTAGAATGTGACGTGGGGATTAGAGCTGTCGGTGTAAATGGCCGTGTGTAAATGGGACCGCTGACTGGCCCGAGAGTTTAGCTGACAACACCAACCACCAGAGGGTCTGAGATAACCCCTTTAAATTAGCAATTAGTATCAATGGCGCCGGATCACCATAAGGGGGCAGGGAAGTCAGATACAGACTTAATTATGGATTAACTTGGAAAACATAATGTGAATGCCTATTCTCTCTCTCACTCTCTCTCTCTCGCCCTCTCTCTCTCTCTCTCTCACTCACTCGCTCACTCTTGCCCACTCACTCTCTCCCTTTCCACATCTTGCTCCCGCTCCTCCCTCTGCCTCTGGATGTGACCTTCGACTACCTGGCTGTTTCCAGTAAGTCGAGTGGAGAACAGCGGTAGTGAACAAGTATTGTCTTAATCAAGCCCATGAGAGCACATGCTGTAGTCAGCAGTCTGCGAGTGACATCCAGCCCGTGAGCCTGGGAGGTTGCTGCCATGGCAACCCCATCAACACACATCCGTGACATCAGAGCATGCCACAGGTATTGGTCAACGGACCACAGACATGATGACTCCAACGGAAACTTGTAAAACGCTTACCGCAAGGAGACAGCTCGTTTTCCGTAGAAGCTCTCAGAGACACTTGTTAACCCTTCTCGTTCTCTTCCTCATGTTTGGAAAGTCGTTTCATATCGCCCCTCGCTTCAAGGCGGTGATTCAGAACAAACGCCCCCAAATCTGTGTTCGTCAATGGATGAGCCTGACAGTTCCTTTGGCTCGCATGTGGTGGCCTTGTAGTGCCGGCGGCGTGATCGACGCATGCACCCGGCCACTGCTGAATAGTGGTAGGACAGACTGTCCGACCACGAGCTGTGTTGTGCTCTGCACGCCATGTGCTTTTTTTTTTTAGTCAACTCAGGCCTAAAGTCCTGGGGCATGTGCTAACCTGATGCAGGCCTTTCCGCTGAGACACTCGGGCTTGGACCGGGTTCAGAGCAGGACCCAATAAAAAGTTCTACAGACTTTTAATGCAGTTGTATTGTACAGGTTGGCCACCCAAACAACCATGTCCTGGTTCTCCCTTGTGCCAAGTCTTTAGCTCTGTCTCTCTTGGCTTGCTGCTCTGGGGTTGAGGTTTAGGAAAACGGGACAACAGGAGCTTTTCCTCCCCCCCCCCCCCCCCTGTTTTTTTTCCCTGTCCCTGTCTCACTCACACACACACACACACACACACACACACACACACACACACACACACACACACAACTTTCTCTCCTTCTCTTACACACACACACACACTCAAGTGTACTAAATCAGACCTGGCTTGACACTCCAAACGGGAATTCTGGAATTTGGCTGCTGATTTTCCATGGAAAACTATAATGGAGAGAACAGCAGTGTTTGAGAGCATGATAGGAGAGTGTGATTTTACAGTGGCAGACAAGCCAAGCATGTTCCATTCCGTACAACACATGTTTTACCAAGTCAACTCTGAATGGGTTTTCAGTATGGTGCTGTAGGCCGGGTCAGGGAGAGGAGACACGTCCATGGCCGAAGCTCAACTACATGCTCAATTACAGGCTGCACCTCTCAACTTAATTCTCCCCACTTCCTGTCCTCCTCAGTCTCCTTTTTCCGCTTGTTTGTTTCATCCCTTTATTTTCTCACCGCCTGTTTCGCTGTCTCACCCCATTTGTGTCTTTTGCGCGATCCCCAAAGCCTCTTTTATTTGCCGAGTCTCCGTCGTCTGGTGTGTTCGCTCTCATGGTCATGGCCGTTGATCAGAAGAGGTCAGAAGGAAAAGATGCGTTTTACACTAGTGTAGCGGACACATGCAGAGAAATCCTGGTAAATCAGCAAGGAAGTGCAGTTTTGCAGCATTGGGATATTTCCAATCTGACAGCTTGGAACCATCACATCTACTGGATGCGATTTGGGGTCATTAGATGTTTTGAATTACATGTCAGCAACAGCCTGCTAACAACACTGCTGTTTTGTACCACATCTCAGCACACAATGAATGTGCATTATAAGACAATCGTTGTCATCGTAATGGAAGATCGGTTGCTAGTGCGTTAGACCCGGATTGCACACAGACACCTGGTGAAGACATCCAAATCAGATTTGTCCATGCCAGAGCATCACACACTAAGTGGAGGGATAGACTGTAATGTTCACATATTAGGTCTGTATTTGTCATGCTGACCTCTGTTTATGTGAGGGTTCATAATATTGCATTAATCAGTCAGAAGCTCTAGGTTCAAACCAAACTTTAATTTATTTTTTTATTTTTAAAGTTTTTAATTTAATTTATCTTAATTTGATTTTAAATCATTTTAATAATTCTAATTCTAATTTCATTTGTTCAGTTTTTACAATTTTCATGTCCTGCATGTTATTAAAGTTCTGCCTATTGTTCAGAAGCACACAGCCCATCCTCATTTTAATTACTGAACAATTCCAATCAACCATCGGTTCTTTGACACCTCACAGAAAGTATAATCAAATCTTTCTCCTCTCCATTGATAGTATTGTAGCGAATTCGGGGGTGGGGTCCGGGACGCGAAACCGTGTCTCCCGCTCCGCAAGCGACAACGTTAACCAGTCGACTAAAGGGTCCGACACGTTAATCAAGGACCAACGTGTCTACTTATCCATGCACGTTACAGTATAATACCAGACATGCTGTGTTGAGACAGCGCCGAAATATTCGATGTTTTTCCCTGGCTCAGCTTATAACCAAACTGACCGGTTGGGTTCATGCTGTTGTTTGTTATGTCTGTCTCCTCTCAACAACTGTCTGAAGAGGAAAATCACCATATGTGATTCTGCTGTACATCCAACAAACCAGCAGTCTCTGAGGGATCGGCTGAAGTGTACTGGCTTACTTCACTGAGAAGGCCTGACTGATTGGTGTTTACGCTACTCTCACAATATCGCACGCTAAAACACCGAGCTGTACGACTCCCTGCTGTGGTTGAAATTTTAGGAAGGGTGAGGCAGACAGATGAAAGCAGAGATTAATGAGGCGGGAATAAGGGTTCAGCAATCAGTCCAAACCGTGGTGTCCGTTGGAGGCAGACGCGGCGGCAGACACGGCCGTATTTATCGTGCAGGGTGTGCTGTTTTTAATAGCTGTCGGGTCTGAGCTCACGCGAGTGCCTGCCATAGTAAGCAGACCAAATGACGAGTCCCACTAATGAGGAACGAGCACCCCTTCCCCAACCCCCCAAAAAAAAAATTAAAGGAGGAAGCATAGCCGTCTATTCCATTGCCTACCGACACGGGGATCGCCTGCTCGAATCCCCGTGTTACCTCCGGCTTGGTTGGGCGTCCCTACAGACATAATTGGCCGTGTCTGCGGGGTGGGAAGCCGGATGTGGGTATGTGTCCTGGTCGCTGCACTAGCACCTCCTCTGGTTGGTCGGGGCGCCTGTTCGGGAGGGGGGGGGGGGCAGCGTGATCCTTCCACGCGCTACGTCCCCCTGGCGAAACTCCTCGCTGTCATGTGAAAAGAAGCGGCCGGGGACTCCACGTGTGTCGGAGGAGGCATGTGGTAGTGTGCAGCAGATGGGATGGGGCAGCGACCGGGACGGCTCGGAAGAGTACGCTTAGGGAGAAAAAGAGGGGGAAATCCCGCCCCCGCCCCCCCCCCAAAAAGGAGAAAATTCCTTTGGCATCATGCCACGAGGGATAAATTGATTATATGTTATTATGTAGCTTATTATTTTCTGATCCCAGTAATTTTTCTCTTTCACACTTTGGACATCGTAAAAGCGGCACTTGCAGTGAGCTGCGTTTGGCAGTTTTGCATAGTAACACAACAACATTTGCATAAATCGCCGACCCCGCGTTTGGGCGACACATCCTGCCCGCGGTCACGGCTCACCGGAAACGCCAGCGCCGACTCCCGTCACCGCTCCCTCCGAGCAACAACGTGTCGCTGACTTGACACAATGTGTCTTTTCTTTGGTTTCGTGCTGCAATGCGCTTAGTTCACTGTGGGCCGCTCCTTGGCTTAGCGAGGGTACGGCGTGGGGGAAGAAAACTGCTTACAGGGAGCTGCGAGGAGAGCTGTTGTAAATGAAGGGCATTCTGCTGGGTTTATCTGATTGAACACACATGCTCGTTAAGCAAGTGGCATTGTAAACACAGGCAGGCCAGTGGGAACGGTTGCTCTCATTAGCAGGCTCATAATGAGCGAGATAAGGATCTGACATGGTTTGAATGAGGCAGGGAGGCCACGGTTAATACTCGGGACCCCTATTGTGTGTGTGTGTGTCTGTGTGTGTGCGCGCGCGCGTGGAAATTTATATGGTATATGAATTGTAGACCTCATAGCCCAGCTGCATGGAACACGAGGCCCCAACAGTGTACTGGTATGAATGCATGTGCGTGTATGTGTATGAGTGTGTGCATATGGGTTTAGACAACAAAGGGCAGAATGGCAGGAGGTCCTTGCTGTTTCCGAATGAGGGTGTAAGGTCATGGAGTCTATGGAAAATAGAAAATAAGCCTAAACGGAAAAACAAAGCGAGGGGCACGCAAAAGATGCTTATAAGCAGATGGGCGGTCTCACAACACACACATAGACTCAAAGACAGCGGGACGTAACGCTGCGATTGTGCAGCAGGTTCATACCATGATGATTCAGTTTGTAAATGAGATTATTGAGTCTGGTACAACCAGCACGTACCTGCAAGGGCGTCCATTCTCATTTTCCCCACATCATCACTCAGCAGTCGATTAGTCAAAACAAATTGTGAACAATACTTCTACACACAGAGACATATGTAACTACTACAACTACACACACACACACACACACACACACACACACACACACACACACACACACACACACACACACATGCACATTCAAAACTGCAAGTGATAATCTTGTTTTTCTATTGGTATAACTTTTAAAAGGAAGGATGGATTACGCAACATATTAACCTGGTTATCTCTGTATTATCTACCATCTACAGCGTCTACATTTTAGCACGGCCCTGAGAGTCTCCCCCTAGTGGTAGTGTTCAGGTAGTGTCCTCAGGTAGGTGCGATACTGACATGAGGACGTTCTCCTGAGGTTAGTTTGGACAAGCCTCCGAGGTGTAGAGATGCCACAGGATATCGTGTGTAAAATATGGTATTAGGCAAATTTGTGTTTTCGACATTGTCGCTGTTTTACTCAAATTGCTTAATGTGGAGCGAGGTACGCACAATGCTATCAGAAAGATGCGGGCCAGCTGGGGTGATTATGTAACATAATTCAATGTTGTGTCTTCTTCCCTCTGCTATAATCAAATGACAGGGCTCAACCACAGAGTACAGGAACTCTAGGCGTCTTGGCCCGCTACCACGGGCTTGTGGTTTGGGAAAACAGGACAACAGGAGTCTTTCCTTTCTTTAGCCCTGTGTTTTTCTTCTTCTTTTTTTCTTTCTTCTTTTTTTCTCAATCACTAGCTCTCTCTGTCTGTCTCTGTCTGTCTCTCTCTCTCTTGCTCTCGCCCTTGCACTCTCGCTGTCTCTTCCTCTTCATTAAGTGCGAGGCGGCACAGTGCCGCAGTGGTTAGCGCTGTCGTCTCACAGCAGGAAGGTCCTGGGTTCAAACCCCGGGGTTGCCCAACCTTTGGGGTCATCCCAGGTCGTCCTCTGTGTGGAGTTTGTGTGTTCTCCCCATGTCTACGGTGGGTTTTTTCCGGGTGCTCCAGTTTCCCCCACCATCAAAAAGACATGCATGTTAGGGTTGATACTCCTGTCTGTGTCCCTGACCGAGGCATGGCGAGACCAGCTTGAGTTGGTCCCCAGGTGCAGCACAGAGGCTGCCCACTGCTGCTAGCTACGCAGCTAGGATGGGGTAAATGTAGAGAGTAATTTCCCCATGGGGGTTAATAAAAAGTATCTCAAAATCTCAAAAAAAACCCTCTCAAATTAAAGTGTGATCTGGAGGGGCATATTCTCCTACCTTTGATTTTTGTTGTTGTTGTCTTTGCTAGTCTTTATCTTTTGTTTGAGACTAGTGTTTCTAGATTCAAAAGAACTCTAAAATCCATGTCAGACCATCCCCAATGCAGTCAATTCAGCAAGTGGTGTGTGTGTGTGTGTGTGTGTGTGTGTGTGTGTGTGTGTGTGTGTGTGTGTGTGTGTGTGTGTGTGTGTGTGTGTGTGTGTGTGTGTGTGTGTGTGTGTGTGTGATCTCACTCAAAGAGGAAAACATTCATATCATCAACATAGAGTGATCCTGGCCCCAGCTCCCCCCTTACCATTTTTTTTTGTGAACCCGACCAGTGGAAAGTCTGAGCCCATGACAAGGGGGTGGGGGGTGATTCTTTGCACATGGTACCAGCACCTGTCTGTTGATGTTTTTGGTGTTAACACACACATGTTATCCTGAGTTAAACCTGACTCATTAACTTCTGTGTTGAGCAAAGCCTCTTCATTTTCTGCTCATCCTCCAGTTGTTTTGATTCATCTCTTTCTATCCTCCTCCTACTTACCTGTTTTTATGTTTTTCTCCTCAGGGACATAAAGGTTACCCTGGTCTACCTGGGCTCCCTGGAGAGCCTGTAAGTATTGTCCTTTTTTTATCTCTAAATGCTAACATCTCCTAAATGCAAGGTGATAAACCTTTCTTGATTTTAGATTCTGCTGATATATATGCGGTATTGGCAATATTTTTGGACTTTTTCTCTTTCAATGTGTCTTGTTTTTCTTGTCTCACCTCAATCTGTGATAGATGAGTTTTTGTTCACTCACAGAATTATGACCTATTAATATGATTAATATAATATAATATGATTAATATCCACTCCTTTATGCTCCCTGCAACAGTGTATGTATGTGCAAACACATTTGTGCACAAATGTGTGTGTGTGTGTGTGTGTGTGTGTGTGTGTGTGTGTGTGTGTGTGTGTGTGTGTGTTAGTGTGTGCTTTCATGTGTGCGTACATGCTCATGCATGCTCATGCATGCATGTGTGTGTGTTTGTGTGCGTGTGCGTGTGCGCGCAAATATGAGTTAATGTCAATGTGAATGCGTGAGTGTGTGCCAAGCATGCCTACAGGCCGCCAGATTAGATCAGCCTTCTGTGGAACAGCGGTGAGGAGAGACATCTGGCCAGAGCACTGTGCTTCAGTGATGCTCTCCAGGATATCAGAGTGCAGTGCCAGAGAGAGAGAGAGAGAGAGAGAGAGAGAGAGAGAGAGAGAGAGAGAGAGAGAGAGAGAATGAGAGAGAATGAGAGAGAGGGAGAGAGAGAGACAAACAAACAGAATAGTTAAAACCTGTTTCACTTTTAACCACATTTGCAATTAACAAACTACATTGAGAGGGAGAGAGAGAGAGAGAATTTAGAATTTTAAAAAAGACTTTTATTTCTGTCTGGTTCCATTTACACAAAGTGTTTCATTATCAAAAATTACAAGACAAATTCATTCACCCAAATACCACAAAAAAGAGTCAGATATTCAGAACCAAAGAATTCTCTCTGGCTGAAAACAGCACAAACCTGCACGCCCCAAGTGTTCAAAAAAACTGTCTGTTTTTTCAGTCTGTAAACTGACAAACTGAGCTGCCAGCAGCCCAGTCAGCATCAGAACCACATCTTCTGACCCCTCACCCCTCACATGGTTTTTCCTTGTTTTCCAAGCAGCTAATTTGGCCAGTCCTGAAATTAAATTAATTAATGTGTGTACAGATTTTTTATTCTTTGCAGAGTAGTGTGGACCATAGATAAAAAGACAAAAAGAAAATATTTCTCCTAAGCTTTGAAACCACGTCTGTAGTAGGCTGAATAGTCTGACCAGTCTGGAACACTGGATAAACAGATAGTATTCTGTCTGCAAGCAGAAAGGACAGCCGTCCCCTGTTTCAGGATTGACAATCCTCCACTGGAGGTTACTTGTCTGTTTGTTAATAGGAGGTTTGTACAGGAACTGCCAACAGCCCCTCAGGGAAGAAACCACACCAAAAACTCATTCCACCTCGACACCTTCACTCTGCCAGGGAGCAGTCTCCCAACACTATGGTCTTTAGAGACAACAGAATGTCTTCCTTATCTTGCCACTGTCCCACAGCAGGAGAGACAGCCAGGGAAGGAAAGACATACTCATATTCATCATCCCATTGGTCAGTTCGAGTACAATCTTCAGCAAACATTCTGAGAGCTTCTGGCAGGGAAACACAGACTTCCTGCACCAGCCTGAGCAGCAGTCTATTGGATCTGATGTTTAGCAGTTCACCTAGATGGGGGATGGATGTCTTCATGAGATGAACCAGCTTAACACAACCAGCCTCTCTCAGTCTGGATCTCAGGCTAACAGAAGACAAAACCTGAGAGATGATGAAACTGTTTCCAAACAAGGGCTCCTCAAAGAGTCACATCCCTGGTGTCATCACAGCTTCCCAATGGAATGTTAAAACCTGCCACACCTGTAAGACAGACTGGTGAAAAGGTGTCAGACCAGTTAAATCCATTGACTGGGGCCGAAGCAGGAACAAGTGTTTGTCGTAGTGTAGGCATCCAGCCCTTCTTAGCAGCAAACAGGCAGTAGCTGTCCATGGCAAGCCAAAGCTATAAGGCATTCTCTGAGCTGTTTGCAGCCTGAAGGCTGGGATCTGTGATTCGGTGTCTACCATACAGTATTGCTGATCTCGGCCATTGCTGCCCTGACCAGAAGAAATCCTCAATTGCCCTCTGAATTCCTTCAATCAGGCCCCTTGGTGGAGGTAAGACTATCAGTTTATGTCAAAGGGTCGAGACAACCATGTTATTGATGATCAGGACCCTTCCCCCATAGGAAAGGTGAGGTAGCAGCCATTTCCATTTGGACAGTTTAGCACACAATCTGTCCATAGCACCCTCCCAGTTCCTCTCTTCCTAGAAAAACACCCAACATTTTAATGCCCTGCCTTCCCCATCTGAGGTTTCCTGGTAACTTTGGTCTGTTCTTGTCTGCCCACTGCCCAACCTGCAGAGCTTCGCTTTTTTCACAGTTCATGTTTACTGAAGATGCACTTTCATACATATCTAAACTACTACCCAGGAACCTCACATCTCTCTGGTTTCTGACAAATACAGTAATGTCATCAACATAAGCTGGCACCACCAGTAAGGGGTGCTTAGTTAACCCTGGTAGTATAGGTCTCGATAGTCTGGACCTTACTATTTTCAGAAGCAGTTCAATAGCTAAAGTGTATAGCCGTCCAGAGATAGGACATCCTTATCTCATGCCTCCCTGAACCTGTACTGGACAGCTCAGTCCACCACCCACTTTCACCAAACAGAAAGCTTCCTTATACAACAAACCCAGCAGTGACACAAAACCATCTCCAACACCAAAACCTCTTAAAGTGGAAAAAAGAAATCCGTGGTCAACCCTGTCAAACGCTTTCTGCTGATCTAATGATGTAATTCCAACATCAAAATTGTACAAATGACAAATGTCAAATAAATCTCTCATGAGAAGAATATTGTCCATAATGGATCTGTCTGGTACACAATATGACTGGACTCTGTGGATTATTAATTCTAGAATTTTTAAAGCCTATTGGCAAACACTGTTGAAAGAAGTTTGTAGTCTGTACATAACAAAGCAACCGGTCTCCAGTTCTTAAGTGAAAACAAATCTCCTTTTTTGGGTAAAAGTGCAAGAACTGCCTGCCGATAGGATGCCAGCAACAGGCCTGTCTGAGAACACTCCTGAAGTACCTCCCACAGGTCTGCTCCCAAATACTTCCAGAAGTGCTTATAAATGTCTGCAGGCAGTCCATCCAGTCCAGGAGCTCGATCAGAAGCAGTTTGATCCACAGCAGCAGTGAGCTACTCCAGGGAGATGTTGGCATCCAAGACGGCTCTGTTCTCTGAGCTCAACTGAGGAAGCCCCTGCAGTAGCTCGTCCGCACACTCTCTGTCACAGTCCTCCATCCTGAAGAGGGCACTGTAGAACTCTACGGCATATTGTCTCATGTCAACCAGGTCAGTCGTCACTGTACCATCAGGAAGGCAGAGACAAACCATTTGTTTGGTCTGAGAGACAGATTTCTCCAGGTTAAAGAAGAAGGAGGTGGGAGCTGTCTCTAATGCTGGCAAACCTTGACCTGACCAAAGCCCCTTTAACTCTTTCATTTAAAAAAGAACATAATTCTTGTTTCTTTTGTTGACGCCTGTGCCTACCTGTGCTGTTGTGAGTGAATAGACTGTTTTCCAAATCCCTGATTTCTTTTTCTAAATCCCGAATAACTCTTTTGACTCACACTGTGGAATGGCTTGTTGAGTCATGTATGAGCCCCTCTTCCTTTCTTTTCAGAGTCCCCAGAACGTCTCAAATTTCCGACACGATCAGATCACACTGTTTTAAGAAAACATCTAGTTTCTGAAAGATGTCTAACCTGTCTGAGCCCTGATTTGGAGCATATAAATTAAAGAAACAGAAAGATAGGTCCTGTATTTTTGCTCTGACCACTAAAGCCCTGCCTGTCACTATCTCTGTGGTAGAGGTGATATCAACATTAAACCCTGGAGAAAATAGAATGACTATACCAGTAGATGTTTTTGGCCTGGTCTCTCATGTTTAAACATAACATACCAGCAGAGAAATAAGTCCCATGAGACAGAAAAAACTGGCCCTTCCCCCACAAACCCCAGTCTATCGCATTCTCTTTGTTGCTGTGTGTTTCCTGCAAAAAAAACAAAAACAAAAAACTAAGTCTAATCTTTTCTGTGTGATCCTTTCTGAAATGACTGCCCTATTCTGTCGATCCCTCCCACCATTCACGTTCAAAGAGCTAACCCTCACCTTGTGCATAAAAGACTGAGAGAGATAGGCTTATGAACAGTATAAACAGACAGAGTAAACAGTAAGAGGAAGATCACCCAGTGCAACACACTCATCATGACCTTACTTATGTAGTTTTTAACCTTTTTGAAACTTTCCTTTATTAATCTTAAGTATCCCTCTGAGACCTGTTACGTGTTTGTTCAAAAGGAAGCATTTTTTTCATCTAACAAATCAAAACCAACTACTTTCTGCAAAGTCAGCACGCTTTTGATAAATTTTCCTCTATCTGGAAAATACTCAGATACTTTCGCAGATTTTCTAAAGGTGTTATCTAAGAAACCATTAATTTCCTCTCGCGTGTGGAGGTCGCCACTGATCTCACTGTGACTGAGTCTGTAACAGAGATACAGAGTCAGTGTCATACTCTATTTCCTCCACCTTATCTTCAACAGCAACACACTCCATTACGCATGACTCACCCTTTCTCTCCTTTGCACCACCAGCCTGACTTCGGTCAGGTAAAGCTGCTGGCCCTTTTCCGCTGCTTTCTCCTGCTGCCGGTGTTTCCTCTGCTCCTTTCCTTTCTTCTGTTGTGACACTCGGAACAGCCAAGCTGTCATCAATTACATTCTCACTGCCTGAATAAACTCACTGTTCCCCTGCCTGATTATCCGCCGGCCCGCTGTATCCCTCTCCTGCCTCGGGCTCAGTCGCGCCCCCCCCCCCCGGCAGAGCAGTGGCATCCGCTGGCTCCTTATCTGGCAGAGCACCGGTTTTAGTGCACTCCTTGGCCAGCCCGGCTCGGGGAGCCCCTCAGCCGGCCTGTGAATACAAGTGTTCCGCTTGTGCCCCACATCCCCACACTCAAAGCATTTCATGCTGCCTGTGCTGGCGTACACCATGTTTCCCCGTTTTTCACTCTGGAGGAAACCTCCAGCATCTGTGACGGACAATTCAGAACACATGAATATCTGTCTCCGGAGTGATTAGACATATTTCAGTTTTTCGCTCTTACTAATCCCACAGTCCTAAACCTGCTTGCCAGCTTCCCGAGGCACTGCAGCTCCCGCTCCAACACCACTGGGAATGAATGGGGGAACACCGGTGACTCAGGTGGAAGGCATGATGAGGGGGGAAACCAGCAGATAGACACCATTCAGAGAGACACCGCTCGCTATTAACTCAGTCACAAAATGTTCCTCTTTCAGGAAAACAATCCAACCTCTGTTCATCCTGGAGGCACAGGACAGGTTGGCATGTCCCACATGGTCTCCCACGTCCAGGAGTCCTGCCTCTACCAGAACAGATGGATCGGGCTGAACCCATACTCCATGTTGGCTAGAGAGGCAAAGCGTCACCGAGGACGCCATCCCTCTCACACCGAAAAAAAAACAAACTACAACAAACAAACACACAGACTACAGCGAATGTAGCCCACGACCAATAAACAAACTCAGTCTGAAACCATCAGCCCTAAAGGCAAAAAAACTACTCTAAAATGATTAAATAAATCAAATTTACTAACAGCAGGTCGCTTTCACTAAACATACTCACACACTAAGAGAAGAGAGAGAGAACCAAGGCACCAGGGCTAACACTGACACATTCAAGCACAGTTACTGCAATGCAGCTTTAATTAACAATACATAAAAACTTGTACACTGCCATTCTAGTTTAATCTCAGTCCTATCTTAATCTCAGTTTTACATTCTTAATCTCCCTCTCTCGTCTCTCTCTCTCTCTTTCTCTCTCTCTCTCTCTCTCTCTCTCTCTCTCTCTCCATTTGTCTGACTCTCAGTGAATCTGATTGAGTTATTAAATGGAAGAAACACAGTTCAATAAACTATTTTCTTTCTTGGAACAAGTGGGAGGAGACCTGACTTTGGTAGTTTGGCTCAGGCCAGCAGCACTATTTTAGGTCTGAAGCATTCAGCCCAATATCCAGGGCTATTTTCAGCTGGGCTAGATCATAGTGCTCTCAGGAAAAGGCCTTAGACAGGGAGCATGGAGTGGAACATTCTCCTCATTGTCACACAGTTTGAGCACGTCCCCACTCTCAAAATGATGTCACCAGCACAGGGAGTTCCCTCACTCCTCGTTGTGGAATAATGGAGCATTTTCTCTCTTTCTCTCTCTATTATGTCCTCCTCCTACTATGT
Source organism: Lampris incognitus (assembly GCF_029633865.1). Lineage (NCBI taxonomy): Eukaryota > Metazoa > Chordata > Actinopteri > Lampriformes > Lampridae > Lampris > Lampris incognitus. The sequence continues at coordinate 16,285,909 of NC_079222.1, read as the reverse complement.
ACATCCCCTAACACCCCCTTCTTTCCCACCAAGCTGCTGGTGATGACCC